>NW_020837947.1:14158798-14296189 GCF_003676395.1 Aethalodelphis obliquidens
GACCCCTATGCTCACAGCAGCACTATTCACGATAGCCAAGACATGGAAGCAACCTGAATGTCCCTCAACAGAAGAATGGGTAAAGAAGATGTGGCACCTATCTACAATGGAATACCACTCAGCTATAAAATGAATGAAATAATGCCACCTGCAGCAACATGAATGGAACTAGAGATTATCACACTAAGTGAAGAAAATCAGAAAAAGAAAGACGAATACCATATCACTTATATGTAGAATCTAAAATAGGACACAAATGAACTTATCTATGAAACAGAAACAGACTCACAGACATAGAGAACAGACTTGTGGTTGCCAAGGGGGAGGGGGTGGGGGAAGGATGGATTGGG
The DNA here is from genome assembly GCF_003676395.1 of Aethalodelphis obliquidens. NCBI lineage: Eukaryota > Metazoa > Chordata > Mammalia > Artiodactyla > Delphinidae > Aethalodelphis > Aethalodelphis obliquidens. The sequence goes on from NW_020837947.1 coordinate 14,159,149, forward strand.
AGTTTGGGATTAGCAGATGCAAACTATTATACATAGAACAGATAAACAACAAGGTCCTACTGTAGAGCACAGGGAAATATATTCAATATCCTGGGATGAACGATAATGGAAAAGAATATGAAAAAGAATGTATAACTGAATCACTTTGCTGTGAGGCAGAAATCAACACAACATTGGAAATCAACTAAACTTCAATAAAATAAAATTTTTTCAAAAGCATTCATATGGCATGAACATTGAACTTTAAAACTCCCAGTGCTTTTGGAGATTTTGCAAAGCTTTCTATTCCTGTGGTTTTATCAGCTACCTTATAGTTTATAAACTGCCTTGTTTCAGAATAGAATGGAGGGTACGTACCACTCTACATCCAGCCCTAGAAATGGCCTCTGTGTTTGGAAGCAGGCTTTAACAGGTTCCTCAAGTTCAGACCATTGCCTTATTACAGGAAAGCTATGACAAGATGATGTCATTTCTGGCTTTCAGTTTGTCTAGAAAACTACCTACTTTCTCAGTTTAATACACCACCCTCTGCTATCTCTTTTCTTGCCTCTTGGTGTGGCACCTGATCTCAGAACCGAAGCTTTCATCTTAGATCTAGTCAGACACGGAGAAACACGTGGGAGAAGACGCAAACACATAAAGCTTCCAGATGAGAACTTCTCCTTCTGAGGGAAACAACAGCCTAGTGAGTTCTTGGTAATAGGGAATACGCATGAGCTCACTCTGTTCGAGAGCTATAACTTGAGTAGCCGATCTGAGGGCAGGATCCAAGGTTCTAGGCCAGCTCCACCCCAGTCTGCTCTGACCATAACACATTTCCTCCAGACTCTCAGGGTCTTGCTTTTGACCATTTGGGTGCAATGAAGAAAGATGAGAAGGAAAGCAAGAGACAAGAGGGATGGAAACTTTTTAATATGTCCCTAAAAGCCTCTTTATAGAGATGAGTAATAGAAAGATTGAGGCCAGCAAACATATTCAACCTTTCCACATTTTCTCTAAACTGTTATAAAACTAAGAGTCTTCTAAGGTCAGAGTTAAAGTAGTACAGCCTTGTTTTTGTATTTTAAATGGTTTTTAGTGGAATGCTAAAATAGCCTCACCACTAGTAAAAGGCATAGTCAAGCCATTCTGATTTGACTCAGGAGGGGATAATAGGACCCAGCAAGTAGGGAGGTTAGATCATTTTTTGTGAACTCTCACCCAAATGCCACATATGGCTCTGTGCAGCTCCTCCGCCCCCCCGCCATGCACATGTTCCCCTTCTCCTCCAATCAAGGCACGTTATACTATGAGATCACCTAGTTGATTTTGACCAATCATAATTTATTACCCTCAATTCTTTCAAAACACATCAGCTGAATGCCTACTATGTGTTAGACACTGTTCTAAGTACTTGGGATACAGCAATGGACAAAACACTGAACTCTGCCCTCCCAGAACCTATAGTCCAGTGCAGGGAGAAGGAAAAATAAATCAGTAAAGTACACAATAGGTTCGAAGGTGATAAAGAGAGAAAATGAAGCAAGGAAGGGAGTGCAGTATATTCAGGGAAGAGGGGGAAAGTTAGAGAGGGTTGCAATGTCAAATATGGTGGTCAGGCAAGGCCTTGCCCCAAGTGAAATTTGAAAAATGACCTCAACAAAATGAAGGGCAAGCCATGTGTCTGAGCAAACGTGAAAGTTCTAGATCAGAGGCATGTCCAATGCTTCAAGGAGTACTAGGGATGCCAGTGTGTCTGCAGCAGAATAAGTAAGAGTAAGCAGTAAATCAAAGAGGTAAGAAGGGGTGGGAGACAGGTTTGGCTTTTACCGGGTGAAAGTGGAAATTATTGGGAGATGTTGAACAAAGTCATGACATTATGTGACTTCCATTTTAAGTGCTAGAACTGACTGATCATGAGCAAAAAAAGGCAGAAGCAGGGAAACGAGTTACCAGGCTGCTACAACTCTCCAGACAAGAAATAGTGGTAGCTAGGACCAGGGCAATGGGGATGGAAGTGATAGGAAGTATACATTCCTGATGTATTTTTTATTCTAAAGTCAACAGGATTCTCAGGTGTTTAGATTGAGAGCATGGAAGAGAGGAGTTAAGAATTACTCCATGGTATTTGGCATGAGAATCAGAAGGAAGGATTTGCTATAAGTTAAGATGGCATGTTTGTTTGCAGACATGGTAAGTTTAAGAACCCTCTTAGGCACCCAGGTGGAGAGGTCAAGTAGGCAGGGACAAGTCTAGAGTTCAAGGAGAGAGAAGAGAGGATGACAGATGGTATTTAAAGCCATGACACCAGATGTGACTGAGACCAAGAAAAGAAGTCCAAGGACCAGATCCTGGGGAGCTCCTACTTTGAGAGACTGGAAATTAGGAGCAACGAACCAAAGAGACAGAAAGAGTGGCCAGTTTAGAAGGAGAAAAACCCGGAGAGCAGAGTATGTTGGAGTGAAGGGAAGTCTCCAGATGAAGGGAGTGATCGACTGGGTCAAGTTTGGCTGACAGGCGGGTCAAATAAAATAAGGGCTGAAAATGGATACTGGGTTTAGTGATTCTGCCAAGTCAGGTCAACGAGGACTGAGTGCTGTTGCAATATGGCCACTAGCCTGAACAAAAGAAATCGATCAAGTTTTTGGCTAAATAATTAGATCTCAGGGGGAAAACCCTTATCATCTTCAGTGGTCCTTTGTTTCACAAATATTACTTGAGAAGGAGAGAGAGTTTTATTCTCTCTATAATGACAGTCAGACTTAATGGTATCACTGCTTAGCTCACAATGGCTGGTTTAATTTCATGTGAAGTACAGATACTTTTTTGCTTCCTAGGCTCTGGAAATCACAGACGATTTTCTTTCTTAATTAAAATTAGACTTTTTTTTTCCTAAATCATACCTGGAATGCAAAAATGTATATTTCCTTTAACTATTTTGATTTGAGGGATTTTTTTTTCCCCTTGTTTCTCTCCTTCCAGCTAATTCTGAAGGTTTTCTGTTTGTGTGAGCATCTCAGACCACTCCCCTTTCTCACCCCCTTGCAATATCTGACGCCTCTGCATTATCACAATCAATTTGACCTTGAGCATCATAAAATTCTACATATTCCCAGAGCAGCAGATTTGATGTCACTGACAAAATATGATGGATTCGAAGAACAGGCGAGCAAAAGGAAAGGCAGACAAGGGCAAAGATACCTAAGAGGAAAAGAGAGAAGAAGCTGGAGGAGGTGGGCTTAACTGACCATGTGCTTCCATTATTTTCCAAAGAAACAGGTTAAATCAGAAACTGCAAGCTTTAGAAATTCCATGTGGATAAAGTCCAGCCAAATGTATGCATACTAAATAATTATACACATTTAATAAATAAACACCATGGCAATATCTATGCACCTCAACTAATGATATTGGTCAGCAACTAATGTATTAAAATTCACTCAACCGATTTTGAGAATAACTTCCTGTTTGCATAATTTTCCAAACTGATTCGTGTATATAGAAATTGCCTCATTCTGAACGGTTGGCAGTACAAACCAAAATAGTCCATAGGATCTTCTTGCCATGATATCACAATCCTAACTCTTAAAACACATAAACAGTTGAAGATGTCAAGTAGTTCATAAGTATGTTTCAAAGCTGCAATTTTAACATTTTTCATTTATTCATTATGGTAAATCTCAGAATATAAGCAGCAAATAAAAGTTACCATGTCCTACATTAGATTTGATTATTTTGGTGTTCTTGGCACTTTTAAAAGAACTAGGAAAATAAAGGAAAGGTATACCCTCCAATTGCAATGAAGTAATTACTTTATTAGTCCATTAGTCTTACTAGAACCTAGCAGCTCCAGAAAATGCTTAACTCAACAGATGTCTTTCTCCTACGATATCCTTTAAAAAAGAGAAAGCAGTGAAAGACAAGGGAGAAATATTATACTGCCAGAACTCGCAGAAATACTTTCTGAATGTAAACAAACATTTTCAGGAAAAACAAAAGGGGGATATCAAATGTTCAAGGAAATAAATGCTGAAAATATTTTTAAATAAGTTTAAAATAACATTTTAAATAACATTTTAGTAGTATATTGTATTCTTTTCCATTGCAGTGAATTTGACACCTTGAAAAGAAATTGAACATCTTTTTGTTTTCTATGTCTTTTTTCTGTGTCTTTGGAACTGTTATTTTTATTATCCTGGCAACAATATTTTGCAGAAGGTCATGGAAACATGAATAGGGAACCCACAGCAATATTATAAATTTCTAAGGAAACAACTGCAATATTAATATGAAGAGGAAATTCAAAATTTGGAAGTAAACTGTAGTAAAATAGTACTTTGAAATAACGCAGTTTTTAAAACGTCATTAACTCTACCTTTCCCTCTATATTCTAAATCAATAAAAACATTTCAGAGTGCTTCCATTTTGCCATTGCTGATATTTCTTTATTCTCCCAGAGTATAAGGTTTTTGTTATTTTTGGTAAAAATAAATAAATAAATAAAGCTACATTAAGATTCAGCCTCAAAAGAGGTTGAATTCCTAGTAACTGCAGATGCATGGTACTTACTGCTAATTGGACATGGCTGCTTTTAGCAAACCTGGTAGCTGCTAAAAGCTACTGTTGCCGTAGTGCTGCTTCGCCAACACACTGGGCACACATACACCATCCACCTCTCCTTTACCAAGGCTACACGTCTGCAAAGTCTGCCTACCAAAATGCGGAGCCGACTCCTTTGTTAGAATGCATAGACAGAAATCTTAAAGGGCCACCTACAAGGGCACTGCAAGAAAATGAGGACCTCTTAATGCATATTAAATATTCCTATTAAAACATTATTACAGTAAAGTATCTCCCTGTTATAATATGCTATTTCAAGCCCCATGCCTTGTAGAGTGGGATACAAAAGGAAACGCTATTAGCACTTTCTTAATTACCTTCTCTCTAGTGTACCATACTGCCTGGCTGGTAGACTGTAGTTTTGGGAAATACTGTGAACTAAGTTATATCTGTGTCTCATACCATCATTTGTGTTTTTGTAGGATGTTTGTTATAAGAAGTCTAAAATTACTTTGTTAAAAATTGGACCACATTTACCAGTACCACATAAATCTCCTGGTTTAAATATTAATGCTTTCCATTTTTTTCTAAATTTACAGCTTCAGTACATTCTACCAATTCTACTCTCTAACAATAATTTCATAAAACATTCAAGTTCAGACAAAAACGTCCTATGGGCATCATTGCTCTTATTCATATTCCAAGACTCTTTGTGTCTTACTGTCTGCATTAGACACATTCTATGCGGGTAAGCTGAGTTATTGGAAGGGAATTATTGAGAGCAACTGAAGAGCGAAAAATCCAGAAGTAACAACTTGAAAATAATCAAAATGTAACTCTCAAATGGCCAGTATGATTATGGACCAAACACATATAAATATTATACAAATCAGCATAGGCTTCTTCCTGTTTCATAGCTGGGACCCCATAGATCATGACTCACAAGAAATTCCAACCCTTTCCCTAAAGAAGTTAATATCATCCATTTCAGGCAAATTTGCCCAAGGTCATACGGCAAAGTCCAGGTCAGCCAAAAATTGAGCCCATTAATGCTGACACACAGCAGATTACCGTGCTTCCTTAAATACCTAACTTATCTATTGGACACTGTTTTAAGTGTCTGAAGACTGGTGATGAGACCATTTATACTACATAAATTGCAGTGCATCAAGATTGCCTGTTTCTATTGCTTTTCACATATCAATAGAATCATTTTTATTTCTCCACTTGGGTTAGTTTTCCAGGTTTCTCCTCAAATGCATCTTGGACTCCTGGAACAAATCTTGGGTTCCATCCTGCCTAGAGGCAGGATGAACAATCTGAACCCTGACTTTTGATTTCCAGTTCAGAGAATGTGATTTAAAAAAAAAAAAAAAAGTCGTAAAATTAGACCTGATTTCCGAACAAAGCTGACCTGCTGAGCAATGACTTCTCAAATCCCATAGCTCCTCATTTGTTGCCAAAATAAAACACCTGTCAGAGAGGGTCTGGTTTTAAGGTTAGTGTTCCAAAGGAAGGGGCTTCTACTTCAAGGAGGTAACAGGGTTGTCTCTTATTCTGAAGGAAAAGCACTTTGGAAAGCTTGGTAAAATTGTAGCTGCTCATGAAAATTTTTTTCAGTGGAAACCCAGAAAATGTTCTTCATTGGAGACATCTTTCTGCTGGTTCTAAAGGAAAACTACAAAATACCCCTTTTAAAATACCTGGAAGTATTTTAAAATACACGGCCACCGAGAAGACTGAAGGCTCTATGCTCGTCAGTGTTGTTGGGGAACACTGACCCAAATCTGGGAGGGAGATGAAGAGAAGAAACCTATAGCACCTCCTCATCGTCCCCTGTCCCATTACTTTTCTCAGTTAAAAAAATATTTTTACCACTTCTTATCAGTTGTAATGGCTAAAATCAAAAATATAGATAATAACAAATGTTGGTCAGGATGTGGAGAAACTGGAACCCTCATACGGTAAGAATGTAAAATTCTGCAACCATTTGGTAGTTCCTCAAAATGCTAAGAATAGAGTTACCGTATGACTCAGCAGCTCCTTTCCTAGGTATATACACAGGAGAATCAAAAACATATGTCCACACAAAAAACTTGTATACAAACGTTCACAGCAGCATCATTTACAATAGCCAGAAAGTGGAAACCCTAATGTCCATCAACTGATGAGGGGAAAAACAAAATGTACTATATCCATAGAGTGGAATATTATTTGGCAATAAAAAGAATGAACTACTGATACATGCTACACTATGAATGACCCTTGAAAACATTATGCTAAGTGAAATAAGATACAAAAGACCAGATACTGTATTGTTTCATTTATATAAAATGTCTGGAATGGGACTCCATAGAGACATACAGGAATTGAGAATGTTCTAAAATTAGATTGGTAATAGTTGCATAATACATTGAATATACTAAAAACTCCTGGGCTTCCCTGGTGGCACAGTGGTTAAGAATCCACCTGCCAAGATGGGGAAGAGTAAGACGCGGAGATCACCTTCCTCCCCACAGATACACCAGAAATACATCTACACCTGAAACAACTCCTACAGAACGCCTACTGAACGCTGGCAGAAGACCTCAGACCTCCCAAAAGGCAAGAACCGCCCCCCCCACGTACCTGGGTAGGGCAAAAGAAAAAAGAATAAACAGAGACAAAAGGATAGGGACGGGACCCGTACCAGTGGGAGGGCGCTGTGAAGGAGGAAAGATTTCCACACACTAGGAAGCCCCTTCGCGGGCGGAGGCTGCGGTGGTGGAAGGGGGGAGCTTCGGAGCCGCGGAGGAGACCACAGCAACAGGGGTGCGGGGGGCAAACTGGAGAGATTCCTGCACAGAGGATCAGGGCCGACCGGCACTCACCAGGCCGAGAGGCTTGTCTGCTCACCCGCCGGGGCGGGCGGGGCTGGGAGCTGAGGCTCAGTCTTCGGTCGGAGCGCAGGGAGACGACTGGGGTTGGCGGCGTCAACACAGGCTGCAGGGCGTTAGTGCGCCACGGCTAGCTGGCTAGCCGGGAGGGAGTCCGGGGAAAAGTCTTTTTCTTCCCTCTTTGTTTCCTGGTGCGTGAGGAGAGGGGATTAAGAGCGCCGCTTAAAGGAGCTCCAGAGACGGGCGCGAGCCGCGGCTAAAAGCAAGGACCCCAGAGACGGGCGGGAGACGCTAAGGCTGCTGCTGCCGCCAGCAAGAAGCCTGTGTGCGAGCACAGGTCACTATCCACACCCCCCTTCCGGGGAGCCTGTGCAGCCCGCCATTGCCAGGGTCCCGGGATTCAGGGTCAACTCCTCCGGGAGAACGCACAGCGCGCCTCAGGCTGCTGCAATGTCACGCCGGCCTCTGCCGCCGCAGGCCCGCCCCGCACTCCATGCCCCGCCCTCCCCCCAGGCCTGAGTGAGCCAGAGCCCGCGAATCAGTGGCCCCTTTAACCCCGTCCTGTCTGTGCGTCGAACAGACGCCCTCCTGCGACCTACACGCAGAGGCGGGGCCAAATCCAAAGCTGAGTCCTGGGAGCTGTGAGAACAAAGAAGAGAAAGGGAAATCTCTCCCAGCAGCCTCAGGAGCAGCGAATTAAAGCGCCACAATCAACTTGATGTACCCTGCATCTGTGGAATACATGAATAGACAACGAATCATCCCAAATTGAAGAGGTGGACTTTGACAGCAAGATTTATGATTTTTTCCCTTTTCCTCTTTTTGTGAGTGTGTATGTATATGCTTCTGTGTGAGATTTTGTCTGTATAGCTTTGCTTCCACCATTTGTCCTAGGGTTCTATCTGTCCGGTTTTTTTCTTTGTTTTTTTAATTTTTTTTCTTTTTTTCTCTTAATAATTATTATTTTATTTAAATAACTTTATTATATTTTATCTTACTTTATTTTATTGTACTTTATCTTCTTTCTTTTTTCCTCCCTTCCCTCCTTTCTTCCTCCCTCCCTCCCTACTTTCTTTCTTTCTTTCTTTCTTTCTTTCTTTCTTTCTTTCTTTCTTTCTTTCTACTAATTCTTTCATTCTACTTTTTCTCCCTTTTATTCTGAGCCATGTAGATAAAAGGCTCTTGGTGCTGCAGCCAGGAGTCAGTGCTGTGCCTCTGAGGTGGGAGAGCCAACTTCAGGACACTAGTCCACAAGAGACCTCCCAGCTCCACATAATATCAAATGGTGAAAATATCCCAGAGATCTCCATCTCAACACCAGCACCCAGCTTCACTCAACGACCAGCAAGCTACAGTGCTGGACATCCTATGCCAAACAACAAGCAAGACAGGAACACAACACCACCCATTAGCAGAGAGGCTGCCTAAAATCATAATAAGTCCACAGACACCCCAAAACACACCACCAGACGTGGACCTGCCCACCAGAAAGACAAGATCCAGCCTCATCCACCAGAACACAGGAAGTAGTCCCCTCCACCAGGAATCCTACATAACCCACTGAACCAAACTTAGCCACTGGGGTCAGACACCAAAAACAACGGGAACTACGAACCTGCAACCTGCAAAAAGGAGACCCCAAACACAGTAAGATAAGCAAAATGAGAAGACAGAAAAACACACAGCAGATGAAGGAGCAAGATAAAAACCCACCAGACCTAACAAATGAAAAGGAAATAGGCAGTCTACCTGAAAAATAATTCAGAATAATGATAGTAAAGATGATCCAAAATCTTGGAAATAGAATAGACAAAATGCAAGAAACATTTAACAAGGACCCAGAAGAACTAAGATGAAACAAACAAGGATGAACAACACAATAAATGAAATCAAAAATACTCTAGATGGGCTCAATAGCAGAATAACTGAGGCAGAAGAACGGATAAGTGACCTGGAAAATAAAATAGTGGAAATAAATACTGCAGAGCAGAATAAAGAAAAAAGAATGAAAAGAACTGAGGACAGTCTCAGAGACCTCAGGGCCAACATTAAATGCACCAAGATTCAAATTATAGGGGTTCCAGAAGAAGAAGAGAAAAAGAAAGGGACTAAGAAAATATTTGAAGAGATTATAGTTGAAAACTTCCCTAATATGGGAAAGGAAATAGTTCATCAAGTCCAGGAAGCACAGAGAGTCCCACACAGGATAAATCCAAGGAGAAATACGCCAAGACACATATTAATCAAACTGTCAAAAATTAAATACAAAGAAAATATATTAAAAGCAGCAAGGGAAAAACGACAAATAACACACAAGGGAATCCCATAAGGTTAAGAACTGATCTTTCAGCAGAAACTCTGCAAGCCAGAAGGGACTGGCAGGACATATTTAAAGTGATGAAGGAGAAAAACCTGCAACCAAGATTGCTCTACCCAGCAAGGATCTCATTCAGATTTGATGGAGAAATTAAAACCTTTACAGACAAGCAAAAGCTGAGAGAGTTCAGCACCACCAAACCAGCTTTACAACAACTGCTAAAGGAACTTCTCTAGTCAAGAAACACAAGAAAAGGAAAAGACCTACAATAATGAAACCAAAACAATTAAGAAAATGGGAATATAACATACATATTGATAATTACCTTAAATGTAAATGGACTAGATGCTCCCGCCAAAAGACACAGATTGGCTGAATGGATACAAAAACAAGACCCATATATTTGCTGTCTACAAGAGACCCACTTCAGACCTAGAGACACATACAGACTGTAAGTGAGGGGATGGAAAATGATATTCCATGCAAATGGGAAGCAAAGAAAGCTGGAGTAGCAATTCTCATATTAGACAAAATAGCCTTTAAAATAAAGACTATTAGAGACAAAGAAGGACACTACATAATGATCAAGGGATCGATCCAAGAAGAAGATATAACAATTTTAAATATTTATGCACCCAACATAGGACCACCTCAATACATAAGGCAAATACTAACATCCATAAAAGGGGAAATCAACAGTAACACATTCATAGTAGGGGACTTTAACACCCCACTTTCACCAATGGACAGATCATCCAAAATGAAAATAAATAAGGAACCACAAGCTTTAAATAATACATTAAACAAGATGGACTTAACTGATATTTATAGGACATTCCATCCAAAAACAACAGAATACATATTTTTCTCAAGTGCTCATGGAAAATTCTCCAGGATAGATCATATCTTGGGTCACAAATCAAGCCTTGGTAAATTTAAGAAAATTGAAATTGTATCAAGTATCTTTTCCGACCACAACACTATGAGAATAGATACCAATTACAGGAAAAGATCTGTAAAAAACACAAATACATGGAGGCTAAACAATACACTACTTAATAACGAAGTGATCACTGAAAAAATCAAAGAGGAAATAAAAAATTACCTAGAAACAAATGACAATGGAGACACGACAACACAAAACCTATGGGATGCAGCAAAAGCAGTTCTAAGAGGGAAGTTATTAGCAATACAACCCTACCTTAAGAAACAGGAAACATCTCGAATAAACAACCTAACCTTGCAACTAAAGCAATTAGAGAAAGAAGAACAAAAAAACCCCAAAGTTAGCAGAAGGAAAGAAATCATAAAAATCATATCAGAAATAAATGAAAAAGAAATGAAGGAAATGATAGCAAAGATCAATAAAACTAAAAGCTGGTTCTTTGAGAAGATAAACAAAATTGATAAACCATTAGCCAGACTCATCAAGAAAAAATGGGAGAAGACTCAAATCAATAGAAATAGAAATGAAAAACAAGAAGTAACAACTGACACTGCAGAAATACAAAAGGTCATGAGAGATTACTACAAGCAACTCTATGCCAATAAAATGGACAAACTGGAAGAAATGGACAAATTCTTAGAAATGCACAACCTGCCAAGACTGAATCAGGAAGAAATAGAAAATATGAACAAACCAATCACAAGCACTGAAATTGAAACTGTGATGAAAAATCTTCCAACAAACAAAAGCCCAGGACCAGATGGCTTCACAGGAGAATTCTATCAAACATTTAGAGAAGAGCTAACACCTATCCTTCTCAAACTCTTCCAAAATATAGCAGAGGGAGGAACACCCCCAAACTCATTCTACGAGGCCACCATCACCCTGATACCAAAACCAGACAATGATGTCACAAAGAAAGAAAACTACAGGCCAATATCACTGATGAACATAGATGCAAAAATCCTCAACAAAATACTAGCAAACAGAATCCAACAGCACATTAAGAGGATCATACACCATGATCAAGTGGGGTTTATTCCAGGAATGCAAGGATTCTTCAATATATGCAAATCAATCAACGTGATACACCATATTAACAAGTTAAAGGAAAAAACCATATGATCATCTCAATAGATGCAGAGAAAGCTTTCGACAAAATTCAACACCCATCTATGATAAAAACCCTGCAGAAAGTAGGCATAGAGGGAACTTTCCTCAGCATAATAAAGGCCATATATGACAAACCCACAGCCAACATCATCCTCAATGGTGAAAAACTGAAAGCATTTCCACTAAGATCAGGAACAAGACAAGGTTGCCCACTCTCACCACTCTTATTCAACATAGTTTTGGAAGTTTTAGCCACAGCAATCAGAGAAGAAAAGGAAATAAAAGGAATCCAAATTGGAAAAGAAGTAAAGCTGTCACTGTTTGCAGATGACATGATACTATACATAGAGAATCCTAAAGATGCCACCAGAAAACTCCTAGAGCTAATCAATGAATTTGGTAAAGTAGCAGGATAAAAAATTAATGCACAGAAATCTCTGGCATTCCTATACACTAATGATGAAAAATCTGAACGTGAAATCAAGAAAACACTCCCATTTGCCATTGCAAAAAAAAGAATAAAATATCTGGGAATAAACCTACCTAAGGAGACAAAAGACCTGTATGCAGAAAATTATAAGACACTGATGAAAGAAATTAAAGATGATACAAATAGATGGAGAGATATACCATGTTCTTGGATTGGAAGAATCAACATTGTGAAAATGACTCTACTACCCAAAGCAATCTACAGATTCAATGCAATCCCTGTCAAACTACCACTGGCATTTTTCACAGAAGTACAACAAAAAATTTTGCAATTTATATGGAAACACAAAAGACCCCGAATAGCCAAAGCAATCTTGAGAACGAAAAATAGAGCTGGAGGAATCAGGCTCCCTGACTTCAGACTATACTGCAAAGCTACAGTAATCAAGACAGTATGGTACTGGCACAAAAACAGAAATATAGATCAATGGAACAGGATAGAAAGCCCAGAGATAAACCCACGCACATATGGTCACCTTATCTTTGATAAAGGAGGCAGGAATGTACAGTGGAGAAAGGACAGCCTCTTCAATAAGTGGTGCTGGGAAAACTGGACAGGTACATGTAAAAGTATGAGATTAAAACACTCCCTAACACCATACACAAAAATAAGTTCAAAATGGATTAAAGACCTAATTGTAAGGCCAGAAACTCTCAAACTCTTAGAGGAAAACATAGGCAGAACACTCTATGACATAAATCACAGCAAGATCCTTTTTGACCCACCTCCTAGGGAAATGGAAATAAAAATAAACAAATGGGTCCTAATGAAACTCAAAGCTTTTGCACAGCAAAGGAAACCATAAACAAAACCAAAAGACAACCATCAGAATGGGAGAAAATATTTGCAAATGAAGCAACTGACAAAGGATTAATCTCCAAAATTTACAAGCAGCTCATGCAGCTCAGCTACAAAAAAACAAACAACCCAATCCAAAAATGGGCAGAAGGCCTAAATAGACAATTTTCCAAAGAAGGTATACAGATTGCCAAGAAACACATGAAAGAATGCTCAACATTATTAATCATTAGAGAAATGCAAATCAAAACTACAATGAGATATCATCTCACATCAGTCAGAATGGCCATGTTCAAAAAATCTAGAAAGAATAAATGCTGGAGAGGGTGTGGAGAAAGGGGAACCCTCTTGCACTATTGGTGGGAATGTAAATTGATACAGCCACTGTGGAGAACAGTATGGAGGTTCCTTAAAATACTACAAATAGAACTACCATATGACCCAGCAATCCCACTACTGGGCATATACCCTGAGCAAAACATAATTCAAAAAGAGTCATGTACCACAATGTTCATTGCAGCTCTATTTACAATAGCCAGGAGATGGAAACAACCTAAGTGTCCATCATCGGATAAATGGATAAAGAAGATGTGGCACATATATACAATGGAATATTACTCAGCCATAAAAAGAAACAAAATTGAGCTATTTGTAATGAGGTGGATGGACCTAGAGTCTGTCATACAGAGTGAAGTAAGTCAGAAAGAGAAATATAAATACTGTATGCTAACACATATATATGGAATTTAAGAAAAAAAAATGTCATGAAGAACCTAGGGGTAAGACAGGAATAAAGACACAGACCTACTAGAGAATGGACTTGAGGATATGGGGAGGGGGAAGGGTAAGCTTTGACAAAGCAAGAGAGTTGCATGGACATATATACACTACCAAACGTAAGGTAGATAGCTAGTGGTAAGCAGCCGCATAGCACAGGGAGATCAGCTCGGTGCTTTGTAACCACCTGGAGAGGTGGGATAGGGAGGGTGGGAGGGAGGGAGGGAGACGCAAGAGGGAAGACATATGGGAACATATGTATATGTATAACTGATTCACTTTGTTATAAAGCAGAAACTAACACACCATTTTAAAGCAATTATACTCCAATAAAGATGTAAAAAAAAAAAAACTGACGAAAGAATATGGAATAGCTAATTCTGAATAGCTTCAAGATTTTAATATTAAAGGTGTTATCGAATCCCTCCAAAAAAAAAAGAAATGCACTTTAGAGAAATATTCACAATTTCACCCAACTTGATACAGTATTTTGAGACTTAAGCTTTTAATATTTCAGTAAAAATTCAGTTAATTTGTAAAAAAAAAAAAAAGAATCCACCTGCCAGTGCAGGGGACACAGGTTCAAGCCCTGGTCCAGGAAGATCCCACGTGCCGCAGAGTAACTAAGTCCGTGCGCCACAACTACTAAGCCTGTGCTCTAGAGCCCGTGAGCCATAACTACTGAGCCCCTATGCCACAACTACTGAAGCCCGCACGCCTGGACCCCGTGCTCTGCAACAAGAGAAGGCACCGTAATGACAAGCCCGTGCACTGCAACGAAGAGTAGCCCACGCTCGCCACAACTAGAGAAAGCCCATGCGTAGCAGTGAAGACCCAACACAGCCAAAAATAAAATAAATAAAATTTTAAAAATAAATAAATAAAAACTCCTGAACTGTATACACTTTAAATAGGTGAATTTTATTTATGTGGAATATATCTCAATAAAGCTGTGGAAAAGTTTTTAAAACACTATCACATACATTATCACATTGGCTCTTCATACTCGTCCTCAAAAACGATGATTGTAAAGACCAGATGAGATAATATATACACAACAAAACACAGAAAAGAAAAACAGCAACTACTTTTAAAATTAAAAGTCTATAGTCCTGAATAGTAGTCTGGGTTCTATTTCTGGGCTCAGAAATATTTCTGTAGTAAAAGAAACAATTTACTAGGGGTTTGCCTCCTGCAGCATATCTGCATCATCAATGATTCAGGCATTAAAGGCTCTTACAGTCACCCAGAATATATTTGTGATGCACTCATTGACTCTTTTGATACAGCCAGAGTCTAAGAGCTTTCGGGGTACAAAATGTTCCATCCACCACTCTTTCCATTTATGCACTACTAAGTGCCTAAAAGGAAAGGGGATTTTAAACCTTCGGTTAGTCCACATTTTAAAACCACTCAGTAAAAAAGAAAAACCTATTTTTTTGCAGATGACAACAACACTGATGCCCGAGATAATATGAAGAAGGTAGAACAACCTAAGGATTCACGGCCGATGCTAGAGAAACAGTAGCAAACTCTTACATAGCACTTCTTCCATAACAGCCATAGATCTAGCAAGTTACATATATTAACTCATTTAAACACCACAACAACCAGTTATTAACTATAGTTCACACATGAGAATGTGAGGCTCTGAGTAGCTTGCCCAGTGTCACCCAGCTCACAAGTGGCAGAGACTAGATTGGCACCAAACGCTATGACTCCAGAATCTGTATCCTTGACCATGTCTACCGGCTCCTCATCTAAACCCAAGTTTCATATAGAAAAGAGCTGCCACATATTATGTTTTCTTTAATAATATTTTTAATCAAAGTAGAACTTAAAATCAAATGCATATAATCACCCAAATTTGTATCTTTCATCACCTTGTGTCTTCCTCAACCAGATTCATTTATATTGCATATAGCACTTCAGTTTAACCACCATATCAAATGTAATCTGGTCACGTTATCTGGTAGCTAGAGGACTTTTTGATGAAAAAATAAACTTGAGATAGTAAAAAGTTTACCTTTGTATTAAAATACATAGCGTTTGTTATAAAACACAAAAACAATCATGAACCATTTAATAAAATTATTGGAACCCCTTATAGCTATTACAGGGATAATTTTAAACAATCATCCTCTTCGTGGCCTCTGTCTAAAATAATACAAACCTCACAAACTTAAAAAGACAAAAAAATAAATCAATCAAATATTGGGGCTACATACTTCTCAAGAGAAAAAAAAGAGAAAAAGAGGAAGAGGTACTCATTGTTCTCTTTTCATTGAGATGATATATTTTTGTTGAACTGAATCGTGTTTTCCTGGAGTAATAAAGAAATAGCCAATAGCCCATCAATCACAAGAGTGATTGATCTACTTGTATTTTGAGGTCCACAAGTTTGATTAACTTCAGCACTTCCACTGTTTGAAAAAGAAAGCACAGGCAGGTGGCATTCAAGTTGTAATTTGTTCATGATTATCCTAATGGGATATGTCTAAAAAGAAGCAAAATACATAGATAGAAATGTTCAGAAAACAATGAAAAGCCTAAATCAGGAAATAGGAGTCACTGACTGAGAATTACTTGATTATTCAGTGAGTTTAGGAAGATGCTAACAGAGAGTCCAGAGAATCCAGAAGGAAGTAAACCACCTTCATTTTAATTATGCACACTACAGGTTACAAAAGTTTGACCTAAAAAAATACAAAGTCATTTTCTTTGAGAATCATCTTGGTTTATGCAATTCTTACAAATGTACAAAGATGAAAAAGTGTGATTTAATACTTTCCTACCAGTAATACACTTTTTAAAGGTATAAACATACTGGAAGTACATGGTAATATTAGAGACAAAAAACTAGCTTATTTATGTTCCCTTAAAATCAGCTGAAAAATGAATGACTTCTCCTTGTCCACTCTTGGTGAGATTACAAAACGGTGCAACTGCTATGAAAAACAGTATGGCAATTCATCAAAAAACTAAAAATAGAATTACCATATGATCCAGCAATCCCATTCTACATATACATCCAAAGGAACTGAAAGGGTCTCACAGAGATATTTGCATACCCATGTCCATAGCTGCATTCCCCATAAGAGCCAAGAGGTAGAAGCAACCCAAATGTCCATAGACAGATGAATGGTGCATTCAGGTAGCACTCAAATATTATCTTATCTCCTTTTTGTATTCCCAATCAGTCTGTGAAATCTGAAAGAAAGAAATAAGGACTTATATTTCTTTGTGTCTATAATGCCCAGCACATTCATGCATTCACTCAAAAATATTGATTGAATGCCTATATACTTGGTCCTATTCTAGGTGTAATGACCATCAATGTACAACATACACACCTTCACTAAATACATGACTGGTGAACTTGATTACAGTGATTCTATTCAACTGAATTCAACACACAGTAGCAAACATTTAACTGGCCATATTGTATGGCAGGAACTGTTCTAAGCATCATTATTATTATCTCCAGTTTGTAAATGAAAACACTGAGGCACAGAGAAGTTAAGCAATTTGCCCAGATTGCACAGTTAAGAACTGGCAGGGACAAGATATGACTCTCAGCAGGCTCATTCCAGATTCGGTGATTTTAACTACCCTGCTCTATCTGCTCAGCACGAACACTCTGCTACGTTTAAGGGAAATGATATTAATAATACCCCGCATTTATCCTGTATGAGCTTACAGGTGAGCAGGGTAGAGAGAGAGCTATAATACGAAATTATAAGTGCTATAACAGAGAGATAAGCGTAGGAGCACAGAGGAGGATTCAATGAAGTTTATTCTAAAAATACGAAGGCTTTATAGTGAGAAACACTTAAGGCAAGCTTTGATAAAGTCATCAGGAGGAAAAGGAGGAAGAAGAGAAAAAGAAGCAGGAAGAGAAAGGGAAGAGGAGGTGGAGATGATTGTGATCATGGAAAGATGCCATCCATCTCTCAGAGGAGAGAAAATTGACATTGCTGTGGATTGCTAGGAAACAGCAGTGAACAACAGACCCTCCTCTCACACCCCTATCAGAAACGGAACAGTTTCCTCCCAATAAAGGGACCTGGCTAGCCGGAGGCAGACACAGCTACAGCAGCAGCCCCATTTCTGCTGACAGCAGCCTCTAGAGATGTCACAGGTGGTCAAAGCAAGTAGAGTAGAGGAAAGCCTTACCCATCAGTGGACCTAGCCACATTCACCCACCTGAAGAGCCGAAGGTCGGCCTCGATATTTTCAAAATAAAGCCTAGAGTTTAAGGAAAAGAGGTAGAAACGCTAAGCAAATGACTAAAGGGAAATTTTCAGAGTGAACCAAATTCTGAGTGCTTGGGCATCAGGTTAAAAAAAAACCTGTTAACTCAGCCATAGACATGCACAGGCCAGAAACAAGTTCTGATGATACTTGGCTTCGTTTTAAAAGTAGAGAAAGAAAAAAAATTATCAAAAATTAACTAAGGAAGCTCTTAGAAATGTGAAGAATGTTCCTGGAGAATAAGAAGGAAGTTCAAGACAGAGGTGAAGGCCGAGGTGAGAGCTTTTAGAGGTGAGGACACATTTCGTCAGCTCCGGGACAGCACAGGAGATTAAGGGCCTGGGAAGCAGCCTATCTTCAGAGAATATCTTCTCTTCTATCTTCAGAGAATATTTGTTTCAACAAGTATAGGGGAACCTAGTGATAATATAGCCATAAATCTCAACTGACCTGTTAGATCTGCAGTGACGGAACCAGCAAAGACAGTGCCCAGGTCCAGATCTTAAGGAGTGTAGTGCATTCCACACAGTAGCTTCTCAATAAGTATGTGTGAGTGGATAATGGAGAAAAAGGGATAGAAAGAGGGATGTAGGGAAAGAAGGAGAAAGGGAGGGAAGAGACAGCAAATGAGGACCATGTCGTGGATGGTTGTGGGTAGATTGCTAACAGATGAAACCAAAAGATAAGGAGGAAAGAATTTCTGCCAGAAGAAACTGAAATATGATGCCTGTAAAGACAGAAGTTCAAAATCAAGTCAGAGCATGAACAACAAGGCAAAATAAACCATTTAATCTATGGCATGGTCATATTTTGGAAATTAGATCAAAGAGGTTTGGGGTTATAGCCTGTATGGACTTATCATTTGAGAACAAAGGAAAGTGGTTTAGCAAAACACAAATCTTTGAGGTATGTCACACACACAGGGCACAGCAAAGACTTTTATAATCCTGACAACAGCTGTTTTTCACTTTGTTGGACAACATGCAATCACAACTGGACTTGGAATCCCTTCATGCTCATGAGAAGAAAGAAAAACCATCTACCCAGAAGATAAATAGAGGATATCCGAGCTAGTAACATTACCCTAGAAAAAGAGCCACACCATGGTTTTAGACCTTTATCTTGAGAATAAAGGTTGATTGGCCTCAACAGTATGATTACAAGATATAACAACATCAACAGCCACTATGTTTATGTAACACTTACACGCCAAGGACTTTGCTAAATGCTTTTCATGCCTTATCTCATTTAGCCCTCATGACAATATGAAGTAGGTACAAGCATTATTATCTTTATTTAAAAGGTTAAAAATCTAACAATCACCAAGATTGAGAAACCTGACCCCAAATCACCTAATGGTCAAGCCAGGACAGTGAAGCCAAGACTCAGTGAAGCCTCATCTTATGAGTAAGATAAAACATGATATACTAGAAGGGATTCACGATAGAGAAATCTCTACCACAGCCTATATTCCATGATTTGAAAATGGTGGGAAGTGTCCTGCTGCCTTAAGACACTAGGAAATACCTTCTGAGTGTTGAAAGCAGCACTAATATTCTAACCTAACAGAGGCAGGAGGTAAACCAGGTTTCAACACTGCCCCAGTACCTTCTTTAATGTAATGTCCCAGTACCTTCTTTAGCCACCACCAACTCCCAAGTCAATATGAAGCTAATAAAGTCATTTCATCTTAATCAAGTTCAATTCAAATTAATCCCACTTTGACCACAGACACCGAATTTCAGCTTATGCCCATAGAAACTATTTTATAAATGAGACATATATAAAATAGAACCAACCCATAAGAGATAAAAGTCCTCCAAATATAAGTACTCATGGATCCATTCTAGTTTATAATATTGCTTTTACGGAATACATGAAATTGGAGAACTGTTACTTGGACATTATTTTAAAAAAACAAATTCTGATAGATATGTTATTCAAAACAATTGATTCTCACATCCACTATGATGGCTACTATCCAAAAAAAAAAAAAATACAGAAAATATCAAGTGTTGGCAAGGAACTGGAACTCTTAGTCACTGTTGGTGGGATTGTAAAATGATGCAACTGCTATAGAAAACAGTATGGCAATTCCTCAAAAAATAGAATTACTGTATGATCCTCAAAAAAAATAGAATTACTGTATGATCTAGCAATCCCACTTCTGGGTACATATCCAAAATAATTGAAAGCAGGGTCCCAAAGAGATATTTGCACACCCATGTTCATAGCAGCATTATTCACAATAACCAAGATGTAGAAGCAACCTAAGTATCCTTTCACAGGTGAAGGAATAAACAAAATGTAGTATAGTATATTCATACAATGGAATATTGTGTGACCTTAAAAAAGAAGGAAATTCTGTCACATGCCACAACACAGATGGACCTTGAGGGCATTATGCTAAGTGAAATAAGCCAATCATAAATTTTAAAAACTGTGTGATTCTACTTATATGAAGTGTCCAAAGGAGTCAAATTCATAGAAATAGAAAGTAGAATGGTGGTTGCCAGGAGCTGAGTGGAGGGGGTAATGGTGAGTTGTTTAATGGCTATAGAGTTTCAGTTTTGTGAGATGAAACAGTTCTGGAGATGTGCTGCACAACGACGTGAACACACTTAAAACAAGCAAACTGTACACTTAAAAATGGTTAAGGTGGTAAAAACATACATACTCATTACCATAAGGTAATACTTCCATACTATTTGGAGTTTTTTCTTGCAACATTAAACAATACATCTAAAATATGGATGGCTTAAAAAATAAAAAAAGGAATAATTATGAAAAAACAATTGAATGTATGTAGAAGAGAAAATAAATCTATTTGTGCTTATTAAGAAGACAAAACTAGACAGAAGACTCAAGGAGATACGTTAAAGCTCTATTCAGTAAAAGGCTTTATAAAACAGAGCTGGCTAATGGAATGTGTTTTGTTAGGTGGTGAGTTCTGGGCCACTGATTCATTCAAGCAAAGGAAGACCTGTATCTATCAGTGTTGCTATAGGGGCTTTTGCACTGACTGGAAATTTTTCCTCTGTTAACTTTAAGGTCTTTCTAGTCCAAATTCCATGATTCTATGTCAAAAGAATCCAAGTAAACAAAGGGACAGTTGGAGGCTTTGATCATCCAGGAAAATTATTCACAAACCAAACCGAAAAGATTGATAGATTTGATTATATAAAAAGAATTCTCTATAGCCACACCAAAACAAAGAACAACAACAAAAAAACCCACAATCATAAAACAAAATTAAAAGGCCAACAATGAAATGTGAAATAAAATTTGCATCATTTAGTACAAATAGGCTGGTAATTTTATTATATAAAAAAGTTTTACATATCATAAACAATAACAAAAATAATAAAAAATCACAGTAACAAAAGGCTCAAAAAATATTGACAGGCAATTGCAGAAGAAGAAGAAATACCCACAGACAATAAACAAATGTTAATATTTGCAGCTTTTTCCTTATAATGCAGTAGTAGACATTAAAAATAGTAAGATAGTTCTTTGCTTGCTAATATGGAAAAATCTTCAAGGTATTTTGTTAAGTGAAAAAAGCAAGGGGCAAAACAATATGTATAGTGTGCTTCTGTTTGTGCGGGGAAAAAATAAGGACACACATGCATGCACACACAGACACACACACACGAACGTGTTTACTTCCATGTGCCTTTCCTTATATGTGCATAATTATTTTAGGGAGGCTACTTGAGAAAATGCTAGAGTGGTTGCCTCCTGAGAGAGTTACTGATGGATGTCTGGGAAGCAGGTATTGGAGGTACTCATCCTGTATAATATTTTGTTTCTTTAACATTTGAACCACATATACTTATTCAAGGGATAAATAAAATATTTGTTAATTTTTGTACTTCTTGCAAATCAAAAAATACGCACTGAAATGAGAATTTTTTTCTTTTGTTTTGTCTATTAAATAAAAAGAGGCATCTAGTGTCCAGGAAAATAAGCCCTCTTGTTGACTGCTAGCATTAATGTAACTTGAGACTATCTTTCTGGAGAATAATTGACAATATAAATCAAGGAACTTAAAATGTGCATATCCTGAGGTTTGGCCAAGATGGTGAGTAGGAAGACCCTGAGCTCACCTCCTCCCACAGACACATTAAAATTACAACTACTTATAGAGCAACTATCTAGGGGAATGACCTGAAGACTAGGAAGAAAGATTTTCTACAACTAAAGATTTAAGAAGGATCCACAATGAATTGGTAGGAGGGGCAGAGATGCAGTATAGTCAAGACCCACACCTCCAGGTATGCAGCTCACAAAGGTAAGGATGATTACAATTGCAGAGGTTTGTCCCAAGAAGCAAGGAGTTAGAGCCACACATTGGGCTCCCCAGCCCACAGGTCCTGCACTGGGAAGACGAGTCCCTGGAATGAATGAATTTGAAGCCAGTGAGGCTTGAATACAAGAGAGGCAGGGGACTGTAGGAAACAGAGACTCTGCTCTGAAAGGGCGCACACTCCATGTCCCAGTGCAGAGGCAGTAATTTGAAAGAAACCTGAATCAGACCCACCTGCCAATCATAGAGAATATCCAGAGAGGCAGGAGGCAACTGGGACTCCCCCTGGGGACATAGAAGCTGGAGGCAGCCATTTGGGGAGCTCATTCTACCACGAGGACACCTGTGCTGACAAGCACCATACTGGAGTCTTCCCTCTAGCTTATTAGCACTGGGGGCTTACCCACCCACCAGCAAGTCAATACCAGTCTTGGGGCCCCCAATTCCCACAGCCAGTCATGCCTGGATTCAATCCTGCCCGCCATCAGGCCACCAAAATCCTAGGATTCCCAAGGCCATGCAACCAGTCATGCTGGGACTCAGCCTCACCCATCAGCAGGCCAGCAGCCACCACATGAGGCAGGGCCTGGCAACCAACCAGTGCACCCACAGCAGTCAGCCCAACCACAACAGAAGGACCCTTGCAGCCCACATAGAGGACACCCCTAGAGTGTATAGCTCTGGCAACTATAGGGACATGTGCTGCTGGAACCCATAGGGCACCTGCTACGTAAGACCATTTCTATGAAATCAGGAATTGTAACTGACCTACATAATACAGAGAAATAGACACAGAATTAGGGTAAATGAAGAGATAGAAGAATATGTTGTAAACAAAGGAATGAGACAAAAACCCAGAGAAGAATTAAGTGAAGTGGAGATAACAATTTATCCAATAAATAATTCAAGATAATAATCATAAAGATGCTCAACAAACTCAGGAGAAGAATGGATGAACTCAATGAGAAGTTTAACAAAGAGTTAGAAAATACAAAGAAGAAACAAACAGAGCTGAAGAATACAATAACAGAAATAAAAAATACACAAAAAGAAATCAACAGTAAATTAGATGATACAAAGAACAGATCAAAAAATTGAAAGACAGAGTAGTGGAAATCACCCAAGCTGAACAGAAAAAGGAAAAAAGAATTTTAAAAAATGAGAATAGTTTAAGAGACTTATGGGACAACATCAGGCATACTAACATTCACATTAAGGGGGTCCCAGAGGAAAAGAGAGAAAGGAACAAAGACCTTATTGGAAGAAATAATAGCTGCAAAGTTCACTAACCTGGGAAAGGAAACAGATATCAAGTTCCGGAAGCTCAAAGAGTCTCAAACAAGATGAACCCAAAGAGGACCACATCAAGACACATTCTAATTAAAATGGCAAAAATTAAATATAAAGAGAGAATCTTAAAAGCAGCAAGGGAAAAGCAACTAATTATATGCAAGGCAACTCCCATAAGACTATCAGCTGGTTTTTCAGCAAATTTTGCAGGTCAGAAGGGAGAGGCACAATATATTTAAAGTGATAAAAGAAAAAAACCTACAGCCGAAATACTCTACCCAGCAAGGCTATCATTCAGATTTGAAAGAGGAATAAAGAGTTTACAGACAAGCAAAAGCTAAGAGTTCAGCACCACTAAACTAGCTTTACAAGAAATGTTAAAGGGAATTCTCTAAGTGGAAAAGAAAAGAACACTAGGATTAGGAAAATTATGAAAGGAAAATATTCATTGGTCAAGGAAAACATACACTAAAGGTAGTGGATTAACCACTTATAAAGCTAGTAGGAAGGTTAAAAGACAGAAGTAGTAAAACCACCTATAGCCACAGTAAGTAGTTAAGGGATACACAAAACAAAAAGATGCAAATATGATGGCAAAAACATTAAATATGGTGGAGGAGGAAAAATGCAGGGTTGTTAGAATGTGTTCCAACTTAAGAGATCATCAAATTTTTTTTTAAATCTATATGTATCTATAAATATAATCTATATCTACATATTTTGTTATATATGAACCTCATGGAAACCACAAACCTATAATAGACACGCTCACAAAAAGAGAGAAAGGGAGTCAAACATAAGACTAAAAATAATCATCAAATCACAAGGGAAGAGAGCAAAAG
Source organism: Aethalodelphis obliquidens (assembly GCF_003676395.1). Taxonomy (NCBI): domain Eukaryota; kingdom Metazoa; phylum Chordata; class Mammalia; order Artiodactyla; family Delphinidae; genus Aethalodelphis; species Aethalodelphis obliquidens. The sequence goes on from NW_020837947.1 coordinate 14,183,700, forward strand.
AAGAAGAAAGGAACAAAGAAGAACTACAAAAACAACCAGAAAACAATCAACAAAATGGTAATAAGTACATACCTACCAATAATTACTTTAAACGTAAATGGACTAAATGTTCCAATCGAAAGACATAGAGTAGCTGAATGGATACAAAAATAAGACATATATATTCTGCATACAAGAGACTCACTTCAGGTCTAGATACAGAAACAGACTGAAAGTGAGGGAGTGGAAAAAGTTATTCCACACAAATGAACACAAAAAAAAAAGCCAGGGTAGCAATACTTATATCAGACAAAATAGATTTTTAAAAAAACTGTAAAAAGGGACAAAGAAAGACATTACATAATGATATAGGGATCAATCCAACAAGAAGATATAACAATTATAAATGTATATGCACACAACTTAGAAGCACCTAAACACATAAAGCAAATACTAACAAACATAAAGGTAGAAATTGATAACACATAGTAACACCCCAGTTACATCAATGGACAGAGCATCCAGACAGAAAATCAATAAGGAAACACTAGCCTGAAATGACACATTAGACCAGATGTACTTAACATATATATATAGAGAGAGATCATTCTATCCGGAAGTAGCAGAACACATACTGTTTTCAAGGGAATATTCTCCAGGACAAGTCACATGCAATGCCACAAAACAAATAAAATGTTTTGGCCGTGCCACCCAGCATGCACGATCTTAGTTCCCCAACCAGGGATCGAACCCGTGCCCCCTGCAGTGGAAGTGTGGAGTCTTAACCGCTGGACCACCAGGGAAGTCCCAAAACAAATAAATTTTTAAGAAGCTTGAAATCATATCAAGCATCTTTTCCAACTACAAAGATTTAAGACTAGAAATCAACTACAAGAAACAATGCAAAAAACCCACAAACATATGGAAGCTAAACAACCAATGGGTCACTGAAGAAATACCATAAATGTCTTTTAATAAGAAATTTAATTATGTAAATTATGTACTTCCATACAATGGAGCATTATGCAGCAAAAAAATCATGATCAACAAGAATGATTTTTAACATGGGAAAGTACGAAAGTAGGGGTGGGGTACAAAACAGTATGTGCAAATAAAGTATCTTTTTTTAAGTTATATGCACATAAAAATTCAGAAAGTAAATGCAGCTCAGTTTTTTCCAGGTTTATTGAGATATAATTGACATATCACATCGTATAAGTTCACTGTATACAACATGATGGGTTTTTTTTTTAACATGATGGTTTTATACATGTATGTATAGCTAAGTTTTAATTGTTTCCATTTACCAGGTATCTTTAAATGGTGGGGAAATGGGCAGTTTTTTCATGTTTTTGAAGTTCTCTACATTAAATTCAGCTCAATTATTAACACCATAGGCTGTGAAGCCAGACTTCCCAGGATTCAGATGCCTACGCCGTTACTTGTGATGAGACTTTGTGCAGGTTCCATAACCTCTCTGTGCCTCACTTTCCTGTCTGTAAAATGGGGATAATAATAGTTACGACAGCAAAAGGTTATTGTGGGTTCAATGAGCTAATAGAAGTGAACTGCTTAGAACAGTACCTGGAATATAGTAAATATTTAATATTGTTGTTTCTAGTTTTAGAATTAGGGGGGAAATCTTTCAAAAACTCAAGTTTATGATCTATTATACATTTCAACTTTCACTTTATTACATGTTGCTGAAAAAAATATATATATATAAGACTTGAGGGACAGTGAATTTAAAAAATAATCAGAAAATTCTTGGAATGGAATGGACTACTATTAATTTGGCCTTCCAAATTTAAAAAGGTTAAAGAGCTTTTCTATTATTCATATCCTTAGACAAAATCATACTCACAAACAAATAAACCAATAAAAACCACCTCCCCATTGAGGCGGTATTATCTCCTAGGAGGAGGCCGTCTTGTTTTGACACCTGATTGTAGATTCACAAGCAAGTTACATTTTTCTACTAAATTGGTGGAAGAGCAGCTCAACAAAAAAGATGCTCTAGGGATGCTCTGCGAGTGCTCAGAAGCAGCACAAAACTTTTACCAGCCTGTGGGAGGCTGGCGATCAGGACGATCCTACTTAAATGAAAAATCTGTTGCTAGGATCCCAATGCTTCAAAAATCTGCGGGACACCAGGGGACTGATGAAGTAGCCTTGGCAAAAAGAATTGGAGACCATAAGCATCACAACAATGCATTATGCTAAGAAACCTAGTCTAGAACTCTGAAAAAAAACCCTGTAGATGTTAGATGGGTTCTATTAGCTATCAGCTATCCCCAAAATAACACAATCGTGGAAGATAGGATTCTCCTCTAATGAAAGAATGGTCAAAGGCTATCATTTGTCTGCTCACTGTCTGCTTTATAAACGTTTTTATTTTAGCCAATTATTGTTATATCATCCAAAGGTCCATTGGGACCTAGACTTCATTTCAGTTTATACTTGTTTTCGTTTTTTGGAACTCAGCTTTGTCCCTAAATAGACAGCAGCAAACTGCCAAAAAGTGCAGCAAAAAGCCCTGAACCCTCTCACCCAGGTTGTGAGGCCCCCTCCCCAGGCAGGGCAAGAGTGATGAACTGCTTCAGACACCAGGGCAGCATCAAGCTGCAGGTGGGACTTGGTCAGCTAGAAGCAAGGCAGCTCCTCTCAAGTTCTCATAAATTAACCTTGTTATAGCAGCGGAGTCTGTCATAACTTGGCATTTGAAGCCACTGGCACAGTCTCCAAAGACAGCTCAGGGGGAAATGCCCTTCAGTGATCCTTGGAGTGATAGCTCCAATCTGGACCACAAAGAAGATGGAACTTGACTTTGGATTATGCCGACTTCTTTTTCTGCATCTTTCTTGTACACGATCACCCCTCTCAGCCTCTCACAAGCAGTCAGGTCTCTTGCATGGCCAACTGGCAGTCCAAAGAAGCCTAGGAAAATGCTTCATTATTTAAATACCAGTTTGTCTTTCTTAAAGTACCCCTATGCTCCAAAATAACTTCTCAATTCTACAACAAATTAAAATTCTCATTTCTGTACTGATGTGAGCTGACTTGTTAAAAGAAAAGCAATCTAATTGAAGAGCTTCATACTAAGTTGGAAATTAAGGGAACTGTCTCACAGTTTCAAAATGGAAGGGATAACCCAACTATCCAAAATGAATATGTAATCAATGGAACGTGTGGAGGAAAATAATTGAGTAAAGCGGAGGCATCCAGTGGAGGAAAGAAGTATCGTGGGTCCAAGAAAACCAGGGTGAACAACCTGGCCCATCCCTTTGTGGAGACAGCTACACATGATATGAGTGTTCTAGAGTCTAACACAAGTATGGAAGAAATCCTAACACCTGGGGAAGCAAAACTCGTCATTTCATTGCTTTTTTTCTTACCTACTCAGTTCCTTTTTAATTTTCTTAATTAATTGACCATACAATGTACAGTTGTTAAGGAAAAGGATTCTGGAACTCACTGGAGGGGTCTTGTGTCTGTGTGTGTGTCTGTGTGTGTGTGTTAATACCTGCTTTATAACAAAGTGAATCAGCTATACATATATCCCCATATCTCCTCACCCAAAGCACCGAGCTGATCTCCCTGTGCTATGTGGCTGCTTCCCACTAGCTACTTATTTTACATTTGTTAGTGTATATATGTCCATGCAACTCTCTCACTTCGTCCCAGCTTACTCTTCCCCCTCCTCATGTCCTCAAGTCCATTCTCTACTTCTCGTCTTTATTCCTGTCCTGCCCCTAGGCTCTTCAGAAGCATTTTTATTTTTCCTTTTTTAGATTCCATATATACGTGTTAGCATAAGGTATTTGTCTTTCTTTTTCTGACTCACTTCACTCCATATGACAGACTCTAGGTACATCCACCTCATTACAAATAACTCAATTTCGTTTCTTTTTATGGCTGAGTAATATTCGATTGTATATCGATTGTATATATTCGATTGTATATCGATTGTATATATCTTCTTTATCATTCATCTGTTGATGGGCACTTAGGTTGCTTCCATGTCCTAGCTATTGTAAATAGAGCTGCAATGAACATTGTGGTACATGATTCTTTTTGAATTATGGTTTTCTCTGGGTATATGCCCAGTAGTGGGATTGCTGGGTCGTATGGTAGTTCTATTTTTAGTTTTTTAAGGAACCTCCATACTGTTCTCCATAGTGGCTGTATCAATTTACATTGCCACCAACAGTGCAAGAGTCTTCCCTTTTCTCCAAACCCTCTCCAGCATTTATTGTTTGTAGATTTTTTGATGATGCCCATTCTGACCGGTGTCAGGTGATACCTCATTCTAGTTTTGATTGGCATTTCTCTAATGATTGGTGATGTTGAGCATCCTTTCATGTGTTTCTTGGCAATCCGTATATCTTCTTTGGAGAAATGTCTATTTAGGTCTTCTGCTCATTTTTGGATTAGGTTGTTTGATTTTCTTGATATTGAGCTGCATGAGCTGCTTGTAAATTTTGGAGATTAATCCTTTGTCAGTTACTTCATTTGCAAATACTTTCTCCCATTCTGGGGGTGTCTTTTCTTCTTGTTTATGGTTTCCTTTGCTGTGCGAAAGCTTTTACATTTCATTAGGTCCCACTTGTTTATTTTCACTTTTATATCCATTTCTCTAGGAGGTGGGTCAAAACGGATCTTGCTGTGATGTATGTCATAGAGTATTCTGCCTATGTTTTCCTCTAAGAGTTTTACAGTGTCTGGCCTTACATTTAGGTCTTTAATCCATTTTGAGTTTATTTTTGTGTATGGTGTTAGGGAGCGTTCTAACTTCATTCTTTTACTTGTAGCTGTCTAGTTTTCCCAGCACTATTTATTGAAGATGCTGTCTTTTCTCCATTGTATATTCTTGCCTCCTTTATCAAAAATAAGGTGACCATATGTGCCTAGGTTTACCTCTGGGCTTTCTATCCTGTTCCATTGATCTATATTTCATTTTTGCGCCAGTACCATACTGTCTTGATTACTGTAGCTTTGTAGTATAGTCTGAAGTCAGGGATTCCTCCAGCTCCATTTTTCTTTCTCAAGATTGCTTTAGCTTTTTGGGGTCTTTTGTGTTTCACAAATTGTGAATTTTTTTGTTCTAGTTCTGTGAAAAATGTCATTGATAGTTTGATAGGGATTGCATTCAAACCTTAGATGCTTTGGGTAGTAGAGTCATTTTCACAATGTTGATTCTTCCAATCCAAGAACATGGTATATCTCTCCATCTATTTGTATCATCTGTAATTTCTTTCATCAGTGTCTTATAGTTTTCTGCATACATGTCTTTTATCTCCTTAGGTAGGTTCATTCCTAGGTATTTTATTCTTTTTGTTGCAATGGTAAATGTGAGTGTTTCCTTAATTTCTCTTTCAGATTTTCATCCTAGTGTATAGGAATACAAGAGATTTCTGTGCATTAATTTTGTATCCGGCTACTTTACCAAATTCATTGATTAGATCTAGTAGCTTTCTGGTGGCATCTTTAGGATTCTCTATGTATAGTATCATGACATCTGCAAACAGTGACATCTTTACTTCTTCTTTTCCAGATTTGGATTCCTTTTATTTCTTTCTCTACTCTGATTGCTGTGGCTAAAACTTCCAAAACTATGTTGGATAAGAGTGGTTAGAGTGGACAACCTTGTCTTGTTCCTAATGTTAGAGGAAATGCTTTCAGTTTTTCACCATTGAAAATGATGTTGGTTATGGGTTTGTCATATATGGTCTTTATTATTTTGAGGTAAGTTCCCTCTATGCCTACTTTCTGGAGGGTTTTTATCATAAATGGGTGTTGAATTTTGTCAAAAGATTTTTCTGCATCTATTGAGATGATCATATGGTTTTTCTCCTTCAATTTGTTTGTATGGCTTATCACATTGATTGATTTGCATATATTGAAGAATCCTTGCATCCCTGGGATAAATCCCACTTGATCATGGTGTATGATCCTTTTAATGTGTTGTTGGATTCTGTTTGCTAGTATTTTGTTGAGGATTTTTGCATCTATGGTCATCAGTGATATTGGCCTGTAGTTTTCTTTCTTTGTGACAACTTGTCTGGTTTTGGTATCAGGGTGATGGTGGCCTCATAGAATGTGGTTGGGAGTGTTCCTCCCTCTACTATATTTTGGAAGAGTTTGAGAAGGATAGGTATTAGCTCTTCTCTAAATGTTTGATAGAATTCACCTCTAAAGCCATCTGGTCCTGGACTTTTGTTTGTTGGAAAATTTTTAATCACAGTCTCAGTTTCAGTGCTTGTTATTGGTATGTTTATATTTTCTATTTCTTCCTAGTTCAGTCTCAGAAGGTTGTTCTTTTCTAAGAATTTGTCCATTTCTTCCAGGTTGTCCACTTTATTGGCATATAGTTGCTTGTAGTAATCTCTCATGATCATTTGTATTTCTGCAGTGTCAGTTGTTACTTCTCCTTTTTCATTTCTAATTCTATTGATTTGAGTCTTCTCCCTTTTTTTTTGATGAGTCTGACTAATGGTTTATCAATTTTGTTTTTCTTCTCAAAGAACCATCTTTTAGTTTTATTGATCTTTGCTATCGTTTTCTTCATTTCATTTTCATTTATTTCTGATCTGATTTTATGATTTCTTTCCTTCTGCTAACTTTGGGGTTTTTTTGTTCTTTTTTCTCTAATTGCTTTAGGTGTAAGGTTAGGTTGAGATTAAGGTTTATTTGAGATTTTTCTTGTTTCTTGAGGTAGGACTGTATTGCTATAAACTTCCCTCTTAGAACTTCTTTTGCTGCATCCCATAGGTTTTGAGTCACCATGTTTTCATTGTCATTTGTTTTAAGGTATTTTTTGATTTTCTCTTTGATTTCTTCAGTGATCTCTTGGTTATTTAGTAGTGTATTGTTTAGCCTCCATGTGTTTGTATTTTTTACATATTTTTCCCTGTAATTGATATCTAGTTTCATAGCGTTGTGGTCAGAAAAGATACTTGATATGTTTTCAGTTTTCTTAAATTTACCAAGGCTTGATTTGTGACCCAAGATATGATCTATCCTGGAGAATGTTCCATGAGCACTTGAGGAGAAAGTGTATTCTGTTGTTTTTGGATGGAATGTCATATAAATATGAATTAAGTCCATCTTTCTTAAGGTGTCATTTAAAGCTTGTGTTTCCTTATTTATTTTCATTTTGGATGATCAGTCCATTAGTGAGAGTGGGGTGTTAAAGTCCGCTAGTATGAATGTGTTACTGTCGATTTCCCCTTTTATGGCTCTTAGCATTTGCCTTATGTATTGAGGTGGTCCTATGTTGGGTGCATAAATATTTACAATTGTTATATCTTCTTCTTGGATTGATCGCTTGATCATTATGTAGTGTCCTTCTTTGTCTCTTGTAACAGTCTTTATTTTAAAGTCCATTTTGCCTGATATGGGAATTGCTACTCCAGCTCTCTTTTGATTTCTATTTGTATGGAATATCTTTTTCCATCTCCTCACTTTCGGTCTGTATGTGTCCCTAGGTCTGAAGTGGGTCTCTTGTAGACAGCATGTATACGGGTCTTGTTATTATATCCATTCAGCCAGTCTATGTCTTTTGGTTGGAGCATTTAATCCATTTACATTTAAGGTAGTTATCGATATGTATGTTCTTATTACCATTTTCTTAATTGTTTTGGGTTTGTTATTGTAGGTCTTTTCTTTCTCTTGTGTTTCCTGCCTAGAGAAGTTCCTTTAGCATTTGTTGTAAAGCTGGTTTGGTGGTGCTGAATTCTCTTAGCTTTTGATTGTCTGTAAAGGTTTTAATTTCTCTGTCGAATCTGAATGAGATCCTTGCTGGGTAGACTAATGTTGGTTGTAGGTTTTCCCTTTCATCACTTTAAGTATGTCCTGCCAATCCCTTCCCCTTGCAGAGTTTCTGATGAAAGATCAGCTGTTAACCTGATAGGGATTCCCTTGTATGTTATTTGTTGCTTTTCCCTTGCTGCTTTTAGTATTTTTCTTTGTATTTAATTTTTCATAGTTTGATTAATATGTTTCTCAGCATGTTTCTCCTTGGATTTATCCTGTATGGGACTCTCTGTGCTTCTTGGACTTGATTGACTATTTCCTTTCCCATATTAGGGAAGTTTTCAACTATAATCTCTTCAAATGTTTTCTCAGTCCCTTTCTTTTTCTCTTCTTCTTCTGGGACCCCTATAATTCAAATGTTGGTGCATTTAATGTTGTCCCAGAGGTCTCTGAGACTGTCCTCAATTCTTCTCATTCTTTTATATTTACTCTGCTCTGTGGTAGTTGTTTCCACTATTTTATCTTCCAGGTCATTTATCCATTCCTCTGCCTCAGTTATTCTGCTATTTATTCCTTCTAGAGAATTTTTAATTTCATTTATTGTGTTGTTTATCATTGTTCTTTTGTGCATTAGTTCTTCTAGGTCCTTGTTAAACGTTTCTTGTATTTTCTCCATTCTATTTCCAAGATTTTGGATCATCTTTACTGTCATTACTCTGAATTATTTTTCAGGTAGACTGCCTATTTTCTCTTCATTTGTTTGGTCTGGTGGGTTTTTACTTTGCTCCTCATCTGCTGTTTATTTCTCTGTCTTCTCATTTTGCTTAACTTACTGTGTTTGGGGTCTCCTTTTTGAGGGCTGCAAGTTCGTAGTTACCATTGTTTTTGGTGTTTGCTCCCAGTGGGTAAGGTTGGTGTGTTGGTTTTGTAGGCTTCCTGGTGGAGGGGACTTGTTCCTGTGTTCTGCTGGATGAGGCTGGATCTTGTCTTTCTGGTGGGTAGGACTGCATCTGGTGGTGTGCTTTGGGGTGTCTGTGAAGTTACTATGATTTTAGGCAGCCTCTCTGCTAATGGGTGCGGTTGTGTATCTGTCTTGCTTGTTGTTTGACCTAGGGTGTGCAGCACTGTAGCTTGCTGGTCGTTAAGTGGAGCTGGGTCTTAGCATTGAGGTGGAGATCTCTGGGAGAGCTCTCGCCATTAGATATTGCATGGAGCCTGGAGGTCTCTGGTGGACCAAAGTCCTGAACTTGGCTCTCCCACCTCAGAGGCACAGGCCTGACACCCGGGTTGGGCACAAAGACCCTGTCAGCCACACAGCTCAGAAGAGAAGGGAGAAAGAAAGAAAGAAAGAAAGAAAGAGAGAGAGAGAGAGAGGGAGAGAGGGAGGGAAGAAAGAGAGAGAGAGAGAGAGAAAGAAAGAAAGAAAGAAAGAAAGAAAGAAAGAAAGAAAGAAAGAAAGAAAGAAAGAAAATAAAGTTATTTAAATAAAATATTGGGCTTCCCTGGTGGTGCAGTGGTTAAGAATCCCCCTTAATGCAGGGGACTTGGGTTCGAGACATCATCTGGGAAGATCCCACATGTCGCGGAGCAACTAAGCTCGTGTGCCACAACTACTGAAACTGCGCTCTAGAGCCTACAAGCCACAACTACTGAGCCCACATGCCACAACTACTGAAGCCCACACACCTAGAGCCCGTGCTCCACAACAATAGAAACCACTGCAACGAGAAGCCTGCACACCACTTGAAGAGTAGCCCCCGCTCGCCGCAATGAGAGAAAGCCCACGCGCAACAACAAAGACCCAATGCAGCCAAAAATGAATAAATAAAATAAATTTATTAAAAAATAATAATAAATAAATTTAAAATTATTAAAAATTTAAAAATCTTAAATATGAAAAGAAGAAAAAATAAAAAGAAAGGAAGAAGAGAGCAACCAAACCAAAAAACAAATCCACCAATGATAACAAGCGCTAAAAACTATACTTCAAAAAAAAAAAAACAAAACCAAAAAAATGGACAGACAGAACCCTAGGTCAAATGGTAAAACCAAAACTATACAGATAAAATCACACAAAGAAGCATATACAAACACATTCACAAAAAGAGAAAAGGAAAAAAATGTATATCTATATTTTTTTTAAAAAAAGGAAGAGAGCAACCAAATCAATAAACAAATCTACCAATGATAATAAACTCTAAATACTAAACTAAGATAAACATAAAACCAGAAACAAATTAGATGCAGAAAGCAAACCCCAAGTCTACATTTTCTCTCAAAGTCCACCACCTCAATTTTGGGATGATACATTGTCTATTCAGGTATTCCACAGATGCAGGGTACATCAAATTGATTGTGGAGCTTTAATCCACTGCTTCTGAGGCTGCTGGGAGAGATTTCCCTTTCTCTTCTTTGTTCTCACAGCTCCTGGGGTTCAGCTTTGGATTTGGCCCCGCCTCTGCATGTAGGTCACCTGTGGGCATCTGTTCTTCACTCAGACAGGATGGGGTTAAAGGAGCAGCTGATTAGGGGGCTCTGGCTCACTCAGGCCGGGGGGAGGGAAGGGTATGGAATGCGGGGCAAGCCTGTGGTGGCAGAGGCCAGTGTGACATTGAACCAGCCTGAGGCGTGCCGTGTGTTCTCGAGGGGAAGTTGTTACTGGATCATGGGACCCTGACAGTGGCGGGCTGCATAGGCTCCTGGGAGGGGAGGTGTGGACAGTGACCTGTGCTCGCACACAAGCTTCTTGGTGGCTGCAGTAGCCTTAGCATCTCATGCCCGTCTCCAGGGTCTGCACTGGTAGCCACAGCTCGCGCCCGTCTCTGGAGCTCCTTTAAGCAGCGCTCTTAATCCCCTCTCCTCGCGCACCTTGAAACAATGGTCTCTTGCCTCTTAGGCAGTTCCAGACTTCTTCCCGGACTCACTCCCAGCTAGCTGTGGCACACTAGCCCCCTTCAGGCTATGTTCACACAGCCAACCCCAGTCCTCTCCCTGGGATCTGACCTCCGAAGCCTGAGCCTCAGCTCCCAGCCCCACCCACCCCAGAGAGTGAGCAGACAAGCCTCTCGGGCTGGTGAGTGCTGGTCGGCACCAATCCTCTGTGTGGGAATCTCTCCGCTTTGCCCTCCGCACCCCTGTTGCTGCACTTTCCTCTGTGGCTCCGAAGCTTCCCCCACACCACCCCCGCATCTCCGTCCGCGAAGGGGCTTCCTAGTGTGTGGAAACCTTTCCTCCTTCACAGCTCCCTTCCAGAGGTGAGGCCCTGGGTCTATTCGTTTGTCTCTGTTTATTCTTTTTTCTTTTTCCCTACCCAGGTACGTGGGGAGTTTCTTGCCTTTTGGGAAGTCTGAGGTCTTATGCCAGCGTTCAGTAGGTGTTCTGTAGGAGTTGTTCCACATGTAGATGTATTTTTGATGTATTTGTGGGGAGGAAGGTGATCTCCACATCTTACTCCTCCACCACCTTGAAGGTCTCTCCCACTGGAGACCTTAAACTCCCATTCTGCCATTTCCTAAATGTAAAGTATTTTCAACTATAAAATAGGGATAATTAGAACCTCATTAAGATCATTGTGAGAGTTAAATCTCATTTATGTGAAGTGTGCCTGACACATAAATGTGCCTAATAAGTGGTAGATGATGAAGTGCAGGATGAGGATGACAACAATGACAATAATTAAGGTTATAGGACAGCCCTTATGTGTGCCCCCAGGTGCTGGAAAGGGTGCATATTCCTCATCACAAGTAGCATAAAATTAAGCAGAAGAGATCAACATGCCACTGATTAGTTATACCGTGATGGCGCTATGTAGTTGATCTGAGTTCAAGGGGCAGGATAGTGTGGTGACCAATAACATGGGTTCTTGTGTTGGACTCCTGGGTCCACATCCTGGCTCTACTACCAACCATGTGATCATGGACAAATTGTTTAGGCCCTTAGTGCTTCAATTTTCTCAACTGTAAAATGGGGATATGAATAGAACCTCTTATCATTGGGTTATTGTGAAGATTAAAAGAATCAGTATGTGTAAATTACCTGGAACACTGAACAGTATGTTGTATGCTCCAGAAGTGAATGTCATCTGTTATTGTTATCTGGGCTTTTCACAGGTCCAGAATAGATGAGAACTCCAAGATGAAGGAACAAGAGAAATGAAGGGTGATGGTCATGGGAGGAAGGAGAAGGATTGGAGTATAGGACGTGTAGCCAGGCAACCCTGGGAGATGGGGCTGGAGAGGCTAGACTCAGCGGTCAAAAGCTTTTAGCTCTTCTCTTGTCCAAAGGCAACCATCCCTTTCAATCTCAATATCATGGCTCATACTACCCGTCATGGTTCACGGGCAGAGTAGCCACAGTCTGCAAAATTGGATCTGATGCCTTGTAAAAAGACCCTTTCCCCTAAAATATATCCCCTACCAACCTCTATGAAAACCCAAAAGTCTTTTTCATCATTGGGATTAAGTTTCTGGTTTAAGGCACTATATGCAAAAAATTCTCTTTAAATGCAATAGGCAAACTAAAAACATAACCAAATTGAATTAACACTCACTAGCATAAAAGCATGAGTTATATACATCCCATATAACTATACACACACCAGAAAAATCAGGGGAGCCCTATTTACCCATGAGAAAATCCTGAAAGTGAAAAATCCTTTTACTTTCATCAGAGAATTAGGCACAGTTTCTGGCTCATAACCAGAATAACTTCAATTAGCAAATACAAATAAGTTCTTAATTCTTCGGAATTATATTGGCAAGGTTACGAAACCATTTTTTACCTTTGTGACAAAAGGGATCACATACAGTACGTGACAACAAGATATCAGCTACTTTTTAAATTTAGCTTAATGATTCGTATATTTTTTACAATGTAAGTTAACTGCCTGATGAACTTGACTAGCTATTTATAGTGGCAATTTTATAATCAAAATAAAAATGTTACCCTAGAAAAAGAAAAGAAGCATAGCTTTCTAAAACTCTAAAAAGTTACCATATATAACTTGGAGAAACTTGCATTTTTAGATTTTATCTATCTAAAAAAAAATTATGAAAAAGCTTTCAGAATTATCAGCAGCCCAGTTAATAACAGTGATCAAACGTATGGGTAGAGTGGGCTATTCTCTCTCTTTGCTCAAAATTCCATGTATCCTGTCTGCTTCTTGCCTTCTGGTTCACAGTGGGCCCACTTCACTAGGACTGGTGATTTCTTTTTCTGATGAATGGGAAACAGCGTTTTCTACTGCTGTAGATGCCTGCTGCAGTCTAGCAATGCATAACTGTAGATTTAACCTCTACCCTGTTCTTTCAGCTGCATAATGAAAGTGGTAATACAGACACCTTATGCTGTCTCCCTGATGAAGGAAGAAGGCAGATGATAAAGGTTATTAAAAACCAAAGACCCCACTAGTGTTCACTGCACCACTATTTACAATAGCCAGGACATGGAAGCAACCGAAATGTCCAACAACAGAGGAATGGATAAAGAAGATGTGGCACATATATACAATGGAATATTATTCAGCTATAAAAAAGAAAGAAAGAATGCCATTTGCAGCAACATGGGTGGACCTAGAGACTGTCATACTGAATGCAGTAAGTCAGACAGAGAAAGACAAATATCACATGATATCACTTATATGTGGAATCTAAAAAGAAGGGTACAAATGAACTTATTTACAAAATAGAAATAGAGTCACAGATGTAGAAAACAAACTGATGGTTACCAGGGGGGAAAAAGGGTGGGGGGGATAAATGGGAGATTGGGATTGACATATACACACTACTATATATTAAATAGATAACTAATAAGGACCTACTGCATAGCACGGGGAACTCTACTCAATGCTCTGTGATGACCTATATGGGAAAAGAATCTTAAAAAGAGTGGATATATGTATATGTATAACTGATTCACTTTGCTGTATGGCAGAAAGTAACACAACATTTTAAATCAACTATACTCCAATAAAAATTTTTTAAAAAACAACAACAAAACAAAACCAAAGACCCTGCAATTCAATCTCACTGTGATCAATGGCTAGTATCCCATTAAGTCTGGCTAAAATATAATCAGTATTCCATCATGGGTAAGCCGTGGCTGAAGCACTGGATTGGCATAAACTCCCAGAGAGTTTATAGAAGGCTTATACAAAGATTGACGTCGGGCGCAACACTGACTCCAAGACGCAGAGACCTGGCGACATCTCAAACCCCCTCTGGTGTAACTCTGGCCTAGGACTCCACATGGACACTGCCAGCAGCTGCTCTGTTTCCATGCTGCTCTAAGTGCCAGCCAAGCCCAATCGTTCCAAGGATTTATTATTTTTTTAAATGTAAAAACCACATCTGCACCCCCGTTTCTGTCTGCCAATCAATTTCCCTCGAACAGAGAAAGAAGGTACAAAGAACAAGTGTGCCCCCTCGCTCATGGGTGACATGCAGGCACCCTTCTAGAGAAAAGAGGCAAGTAAAATGTCTTTTATTATTAGTTTTATACAAAGATCCTTCTATCTGCAGTTTGGCTAGGCAGAGAAAATTGAATCTATTTAATTTAATAACTTACTAAAAATTGTGTAAAAGTGGTCTTAGAGATAAAAGGAAAAATTAGGATGAACATTTCACCAGGGAAGACCAGTAGGAATGTCTTCAGCACCGCACTGTATGCTTGTAAACTTCGTATCATCACATGCCCATGAAACACAGGGATCCTGGTTCCTCTTGGTGAGGTCCTTCAATATGAGCTATTACTTCCTTATAATCTACCAGACTGAACTCCAAATTGGAAGTGATTAATTGTGGAGACATTTATTTGTTAATGATTCATGCAGTAAGTCCAAATCTAGATCAAACAAAGGAGAGAAATCTCAAAAAGGAGGTAATGATGAACTCAAATGATGCAGATGAGACAGGTACCAGCTACAGGACCTGAAGAAGCCGGGACTTGAGCTCCTCTGAAAAGGAGCAGACCTTGAGGACAGATCAGCTGTGGATAATGAAAGGCTGGACCAGAACAAAAGAAGATGGTCAGAGAGAGCAGGACCCAGGAATGGGCCACAACAGGCCAACAGGACAAGGCCGGGAGTTCCCGTCAAGAGTGATGGGCAGGCAGAGTTTGAGATGGGAAACAGGGAAGCAGGCAGGGTGCAAGGTAGAGCCAGCAGATGGTCAGCATCTGGGGTCATAGGCAGCAGGACGAGAAGCTCCAGTGACAGGGTTGGGGACCAGGATGCCTGACCCTGGCCCTAAGAAAAAGAACAGGGAGAAGGCAGAAGCCCAGTGTCTGGGTCCTCAAAAATTCAGATTGGTGTGCATAAAAATTGGACCAGGGGGAGAAGCAGAGGATCAAGAAGGAATTCATTACTAGGTCTAGGGTGCAATTCAGAGCAGTGGCAACAACAAGACTAATGTGATATTGAGCCACAGACCACTTTCAGCCTTGCCACTGATAACTCGGGAACCTTGGGCAAGTTATTTAACTTCTCTGAGCTTCAGTTTCCCCGTCTGTAAATAGGCTAATAGGACCTATCTCATAGGCTTGCTGAGAGATGTAAGTAAGGATGTGTACCAACCATTCCAGCACGGTGTCTAGCACGTGGTAGGCTTAACAAGGTTACTACTTTCCTTACCCTACTACTCCTTTCACTTCATTTCTACTAAACTCTAAGTTTCTTAAAGATGGGTCCAAGCCTTATTATTTCCCCCAGTTCCTGCCATATAATGCTGGGGACACACAGGCTGCATATGCTCCCTGGGAAATTGACTGACAATGAGTGAAAAACAAAAGGATGGGACAGTGGTTACGGAATATAAAAGTATGGTCTGTCATGGCAGACCTGATAAGAGCTCACCTTGGTTGCTGGAAATCAAATAAACAAACTTTCATCTAAATGCACTTTTATTTTTTTATAAAGAAATATAGATAGATTTTTTTAAAATATTTATTTATTTACTTATTTATTTGGCGGCACCGGGTCTTAGTTGCGGCATGCGTGCAGGATCTAGTTCCCTGACCAGGGATTGAATCCAGGCCCACTGGATTGGGAGCACGGAGTCTTAACAGCTGGACCACAAGGGAAGTCCCTCATCTACGTGCATTTTTAGTACCACCTTTTCTGAAACAAACCCTGTATTTTCCTGTATTAGTACTGGGTTTATATGGCTCAAACTCTATTGATGTCCATTAAAATCCAGTAGAACTCCAGAGTAGGGAAGCACTTTTGCTGTCTTTCTCTGCGGGGTTTTGGAGGCAGGGTTAGACTGCCACAGAGCACCAAAGCCATTTCTTGGTGGCCATGGGGTTGGGGAGGGGTGGGGAAAGAGATTAAAACATTGGGGGTGCGAGTGGATATGTCCCTTGTCTTGATTATGGTGACGGTTTCATGGGTATACACATATGTCAAAATATCAAATTGCACACTCTAAATAGGCATAGTTATGGTGTCAATAATACCTTGATAAAGCTGTCAAAAATTTAAAGGTTGGAAGTCGTTGAACAGTCAGATATCACAAATGACTTTTAAAAATTATTCAAGGTTTTGAATCAGGACAAAATATCGAACAACTACTCAGTGTTTTCAGTGGATGAAAATCTTTCTGGTAAATACATTTAAACAATTTTCAAATTCAGTTGAACTCTCCATTTATAGGAGATTTTTTTCTAATAACAATAATAATAGCTGAAATTAAACCACCCGCTAGAGCCTGGAATGACCTATGCACTTTAATGTGCTGTATTGTTTAATCCTCAGCATAAATTTATGTGGTAGATAGAGCGTTATCTTCATTTACACAGAGAAGGCCACTCGGAGCTAAGATCCACACCAAGTAAGAGGCAGAGCTGGCATATCAAACCAGGCAGTCTGGAGTCCAAAACCTCTGCTTTTAGTCACAAAGCTATGCTGCCTCCTGATTTGGCTTTGGAGGAAATCCTCTTCTCCCATTGAAGACTGCCAGTCGAAGGGCTCTCTCTTCTCCTGTCCTCAGTCCTATTTTTTCTGAGTGTGATTCATCAACTTGTACTTTGACAAAAATTAATATATCCCAATCAAGTTGGATGTAGTTCAAAAACAAAAAATTCATTTGAAAATCAACTAATATAATCATCATATTCACCATATTAACAGAATAAAGATAATATTCATGTGACCATCTCAATAGATACAGAAAAATTTTGATAAAGTTTATATTGAGTAATACTATATTAATACATATTATATTACTAATATTAAATATTATATTAATTCACAATTTAAAAATAACTGTTATTCAACTAGTTAGGATTAACTTATTTCTTTTTTGAAAAGTATCTACAAAACCCTGTAGAGCAAACATCACTCCTAATGGTGAAATGTTAAAAGCTGTCCCTCTGAGATCAGAAATGAGAATCCCTACCATCATCTTCTATTTATATTGTCTTAGAAGGTCCTGGTCAATGCAATATGGCAAGAAAAAGAATAAAGCCAGGAAGAAGAAATTAGAATGTCATTATTCATACAAGGTATGAAATGTTTGGAAAATTCAAAAAAAGACAAAATTATTATAATTAATAAGTTTAATTAGCAAGTTCACTGGATACAAGGACAACATGGAAAAATGCACTATATTTCTATGTATCATCAACAGAAATTGAAATATTTTTTAAAATATCTTTGACAGTAACATAAAAGTATCAACTATCTAGGAACAAAAGTATTAATAAAAGATGAGCAAATCTTCTACATGCATTCCTATGTTCATAGCAGCACTATTTATGACAGCCAAGACATGGAAACAACCTACATATCCATCGACAGATGAATGGATAAAGAAGATGTGGTACGTATATACAATGGAATGCTACTCAGCCATAAAAAAGTGAAATAATGCCATTTGCAGCAACATGGGTGGACCTAGAGATTATCATACTAAATGAAGCAAGTCAGAAAAGACAAATACCATATGATATCACTTGCATGTGGAATCTAATATATGACACAAATGAACCTATCTATGAAACAGAAACAAAATCAGGGACATAGAGGATAGACTGGTGGTTGCCAAGGGGAGGAGAGTGGGGGAGGGTAGGAGTGGGAGTTTGGGATTAGCACTTGCAAACTGGTATATATAGAATGGATAAACAACAAGGTCCTACTGTATAGCACAGGGAACTATCTTCAATATCCTGTGATAAACCATAATGAAAAAGAAAATGAAAAAGAATGAATATATATTTATAAGTGGGTCACTTGGCTGTACAGCTGTAATTAACACAACATTGTAATTCAACTATACTCAATAAAAAATAAATTTAAAAAAAGATGAGCAAATCTACACAGAAAACTGTTCAAACTATAAAAAAATAAAGAGAAATTAAATGAGGCCTAAATAAATGGATGGATATACCATATACATGGGTTGGAAGACCCAATACTGTAAATTCCTTTTCTGCCTAAGTGAGCCAGATTTTGTTTCAGCTTCTTACAACCCAAGCACCCTGACACGTCCAGAAGTTTGGGATCGAGGGTGCCCCTCCCTCATATACATGATTTCCTTGCTCTCTGTTGATCAAACACACCTTATGGTTTTCCACCTCTTTATTTTTGCTCCTCTCTTTCTTCTCCTTCTGCCCAAATCCACTCCTCCAACACAATTTCATCCTTTTATAAGTTTTTTGTTATGCAACTCAATTTAACTTCATTGCTCTTGCCTTGAATTCTATAATAATTTTTGTCATATAACTAGTCTTAATAATGTTTGCAAACTCTTACAGTGTCTGTTATATAAATATTTCTTATTTTACTTTTCACAACTCATCTCCCCAGCTAGAACACTCACACCAAGACAACAAATATCATAGCTTATATTTCTTTGCTTTACTCTTGCATAATGCCTTCCACATAGGAAATGCTCGATGCACATGTAAAGCTGTGATTTGTTTTATACACAATATGTTACCACAATTAATGGATATGAAATAGACAGGTCGATACAATAACCCAAGATCTTAAAAATCTAAGATTTATATGGCTCTTCCCCTGTTAATTAGAAAAATATGACAAAGAGTAGTCTTGGGAGCTTTACCAATTCCCAAGAATTTACCCAGAAAATTAAGAATTGGAGATTTTATCCAGAAACTCTATAGTCCCAAATCAAAGGACATAGCCATAAGGTTTCCTGGAAAAACAAACAAAAAAGACTCAAGACTTTTAAATAAATTCTGTGTTCTTGGAGTTTTACAATACTAGAGGGACCCAATTAAATATACCACCCCAAGATGACCTCAAGACACATGAATGGTAGTACAGCAATGTGGTTCAACAAAGAGCTGTCATAGAGAAGAGTCTTCATTTCCTTAATCAGAGGACAGAGGTGGGATCATTGTAATAAATTTTTGGCAGAAAGCCCTCCATGGGATCACATACACAAAATGAAAGCTCATCCTTCTAAATTCTTCATTCTGAATGACACATTAGGCAAATGCATAGAATGACAACGATGAAATATGAGGCAAAATGCATAGAATGACAGCAAATGTGTTCTTATTTCATTTGCTGACAACACAGAATAAAATACTTAAAATCTGAAATTTAGCTTTTAGTACAACAAAATAAAAGCCTTCTCCTAGGTTTTCTGGGATTCCTAGAAAATGGTTTATGAAAACATCCATAAATTTGTTCCAGGCATTACCACCTATAATAACTCTGGATTTAAACCTGAAGATGGGGCTGTGAGCAGCATGACTGTGAACCCTGAGAACTCCGCCTCCTCCCCACTGAGGAGAACCCGGGAAAGTAGCTCCACCTGTGGGGACAGCATGTGCTCTAGAGCATGAGCTTGCACCTCTCCAACCTCTGATCAAAGAATAATGCTGTCCTTTGCTTCTGAACTGAACTCTATTGGTGAGAGTGACACCGGGCAAGAGGACCCTTGTTGGAGCCCTACTTGAAAGGCTCTCTAGAACCCGGCAGCACACAAATTTTTCCTAGCTCGAACCCCCCTTGATGTGTGATCAGAAATGAAGAGAAAAGGTTTTATTGAAAAATTAAAAATCCATAAGAATTGGACCTTCAAGATGGCGGAGGAGTAAGACATGGAGATCACCATCTTCCCCACAAATACATCAAAAATACATCTACATGTGGAACAACTCCTACAGAACACCTACTGAATGCTGGCAGAGGACCTCAGACTTCCCAAAAGGCAAGAAACTCCCCACGTACCTGAGTAGGGCAAAAGAGAAAAGGAAAAGTATAGAAGTATAGGGATGGGACCTGAACCTCTGGAAGGGAGCTGTGAAGGAGGAAACGTTTCCACACACTAGGAAGCCACTTCACTGGTGGGGATGGGGGATGGGCGGGGGGGAAGCTTTGGACCCACGGAGGAGAGTGCAGCAACAGGGGTACGGAGGGCAAAGTGGAGAGATTCCTGCACAGAGGATCGGTGCTGACCAGCACTCACCAACCTGAGATGCTTGTCTGCCCACCCACTGGGGTGGGGGCGCTGGGAGCTGAGGCTTGGGCTTCAGAGGTCAGACCCCAAGAAGAGGATGGGGGTTGGCTGTGAGAACACAGCCTGAAGGGAGCTAGTGCACCACAGCTAACCGGGAGGGAGTCTGGGGAAAAGTCTGAAACTGTCTAAGAGGCAAGAGACCATTGCTTTGGCATGCATGAGGGAAGGGATTCCTGCTCCATGCACCCATAGAAGGCAGGGCACCCACTAGGCAAGCTCCAGAGACGCGTGAGACACGGCTATCAACTCAGACCCCAGAAATAGCATGAAACACTAACGCCGCTGCAGCTGCCACCAAGAATCCTGTGTGCAAGCACAGGTCACTACCCACACCCCGCCCCCGGAGCCTATGAAGTGTGCCACTGCCAGGGTCCCGAGATCCAGGGACAACTTCCCCAAGAGAATATGTGGCATGCCTCTGGCTTTTGCAATGTCACACTGGCCTCTGCCACCACAGGCTCACCCCGCGTTCCAATTATGACTACCGTACTCCTCCCTCTCCTCAGCCTGACTGAACAAGAGAGCCCTAGTCAGATACTGCTTTAACTCCCTCCTGTCTGGGTGGGAAAGAGACACCTGAGGGCAGACTACACGCAGAGGCAGGTCCAAATCCAAAGCTGAACCCCAGGAGCTGTGCGAACAAAGAAGAGAAAGGGAAATCTCTCCCAGCAGCCTCAGGAGCAGTGGATTAAATCTCCATGATCAACTTGATGAACTCTGCAACTGTGGAATACATGAATAGACAATGAATGTTCCCAAAATTGAGGCGGTGGACCTTGGGAGCAACTGTAGACTTGGCGTTTGCTTTTTGATCTGATTTGTTTCTGGTTCTTATGTTTATCTTAGTTTAGTTCTTATTGCTTGCTATCATTGGTAGATTTGTTTATTGGTTTGGCTGCTTTCTACTTTTTTTTTCTTTTTTTGAGTGTGTATGTTTCTTTTTATGATTTTGTCTGTTTAGGTTTGCTTTTACCATTTGTCCTAGGGTTCTGACTGTTCGTTTATTTCTTTGTTTGTTTGTTTGTTTTTGTTTTATGAGTGTGTGTATATGTTTCCTAGTGTGATTTTGTCTATTTAGTTTTGCTTTTACCAGTTGGTTTGGGGTTCTAACTCTTCTTTTTTTTATTTTCCTTTTCTTTCTTCCTTTTCTTCCAAGTTGTGTGGCTGGCAGGGTCTTGGTCCTCCGGGTGGGTGTCAGGCCTGAGCCTCCGAGGTGGGACAGCCGAGTCCAGGACATTGGACCACCAGAGATCTCCCGGCCCCAGGTAACATCAATCAACGAGAGCTCTCCCAGAGATCTTCGTCTCAACACTAAGACCCAGCTCCCCCAACGGCCAGCAAGCTCCAGTGCTGGATGCCCCATGCCAAACTACTAGCAAGGCATGAACACAACCCCACCCATTAATAAAGAGGCTGCCTAAAGTCATACTAAGTTCACAGACACCCCAAAACACACCACCGGATGTGGCCCTGCCCAACAGAAGCACAAGATCCAGCCCCACCCACCAAAACACAGGAACCAGTACCCTCCACGAGGAAGCCTACAGGAACCACTTAATAAACCTCGCCAACTGGGGGCAGACACCAAAAACAACAGGAACTACGAACCTGCAGCCTGTGAAAAGGAGACCCCAAACACAGTAAGTTAAACAAAATGAGAAGACAGAGAAATATGTAGCAGATGAAGGAGCAAGGTAAAAACCCACCAGACCAAACAAATGAAGTGGAAATAGTCAGTCTACCTGAAAAAGAATTCACGGTAATGATAGGAAAGATGATTCAAAATCTTGGAAATCGAATGAAGAAAATACAAGAAATGTTTAACAAGGACCTAGAAGAAGTAAAGAGCAAAAGAACAATGATGAACAACACAATAAATGAAATTAAAAATTCTCTAGAAGGAATCAATAACAGAATAACTGAGGCAGAAGAACAGATAAGGGACCAGGAAGATAAAATAGGGGAAATAACTGCTGAAGAGCAGAGTAAAGATAAAAGAATGAAAAGAATTGAGGGCAGTCTCAGAGACCTCTGGGACAACATTAAACACACCAACATGTGAATAATAGGGGTCCAGAAGAAGAAGAGAAAAAGAAAGGGTCTGAGAAAATATTTGAAGACATCATAGTTGAAAATTTCCCTAACATGGGAAGGGAAGTAGTCAATCAAGTCCAGGAAGCACAGAGAGTCCCATACAGGAGAAAACCAAGGAGAAACACACCAAGAAACATATTAATCAAACTGTGAAAAATTAAATACAAAGAAAAAATACTAAAAGCAGCAAAGAGAAAAGCAACAAATAACATACAAGGGAATCCCTATCAGGTTAACAGCTGATCTTTCAGCAGAAACTCTGCAAGGGGAAGGGAGTGGCAGGACACACTTAAAGTGATGAAAGGGAAAAACCTACAACCAAGATTATTCTGCTCAGCAAGGATCTCATTCAGATTCGACAGAGAAATTAAAAGCTACAAAGACAAGCAAAAGTTAAGAGAATTCAGCACCACCAAACCAGCTTTACAACAAATGCTAAAGGAACTTCTCTAGGCAGGAAACACAAGACAAGGAAAAGACCTACAAAAACAAACCCAAAACATTAAGAAAACAGTAATAGGAACATACATATTGATAATTACCTTAAATGTAAATGGATTAAATGATCCAACCAAAAGAGATAGACTGGCTGAATGGATACAAAAACAAGACCCATACATATGCTGTCTACAAGAGACCCACTTCAGACCTAGGGACACATACAGACTGAAAGTGAGGGGATGGAAAAAGATATTCCACACAAATGGAAATCAAATGAAAGCTGGAGTAGCATTACTCATATCAGACAAAATAGACTTTAAAATAAAGACTATTACAAGAGACAAAGAAGGACACTACATAATGATCAAGGGATCAATCCAAGAAGATATAACAATTGTATATATTTATGTACCCAACATAGGAACACCTCAATACATAAGGCAAATGCTAACAGCCATAAAAGGGGAAATCAACAGTAACACAATCATAGTAGGGAAATTTAACAAACATCCCACTTTCACCAACAGACGGATCATCCAAAATGAAAATAAATAAGGAAACACAAGCTTTAAATGACACATTAGACAGATGGACTTAATTGATATTTACAGGACATTCCATCCAAAAACAACAGAATACATTTTCTTCTCAAATGCTCATGGAACATTCTCCAGGATAGATCATATCTTGGGTCACAAATCAAACCTCGGTAAATTTAAGAAAACTGAAATCGTATCAAGTATTTTTTTCCTACCACAACACTATGAGACTAGATATCAATTACAGGGGAAAAACTGTAAAAAACACAAACACATGGAGGCTAAACAATACACTACTAAATAACGAAGCGATCTCTGCAGACATCAAAGAGGAAATCAAAAATACCTAGAAACAAATGACGGTGAAAACAAAATGATCCAAAACCTATAGGATGCAGCAAAAGCAGTTCTAAGAAGGAAGTATATAGCAATACAATCCTACCTCAAGTAACAAGAAAAATCTCAAATAAACAACCTAACCTTACACAAAAAGCAATTAGAGAAAGAAGGAAAACAACAACAAAAACACCCAAAGTTAGCAGAAGGAAAGAAATTATAAAGATCAGGTCAGAAATAAATGAAACTGAAAGAGAAATTAAGGAAGCAATCCCATTGACCATTGCAACAAAAAGAATAAAATACCTAGGAATAAACCTTCCTAAGGAGACAAAAGACCTGTACACAGAAAACTATAAGACACTGATGAAAGAAATTAAAGATGAGAAAAATAAACTACAGGGCCCTGAACCAAGATGGAGGAGGAGAAAGATGTGCTCTCACTCCCTCTTGCGAGAACACCAGAATCACAACCAGCTGCTGGACAATCATCGACAGGAGGACACTGGAACTCACCAAAAATGATACCCCACATCCAAACACAAAGGAAGCCACAATGAGACGGTAGGAGGGGCACAATCACAGTAAAATCAAATCCCATAACTGCTGGGTGGGTGACTCACAGACTGGAGAACACTTTTACTACAGAATTCCATCCACTGGAGGGAAGGTTCTGAGCCCCACTTCAGGCTTCCCAACCTGGGGGCCCGGCAACAAGCGGAGGAATTCCTAGAGAATCAGACTTCGAAGGCTGGTGGGATTTGACTGCAGGACTTCGACAGGACTGGGGGAAACAGAGACTCCATGTTTGGAGGGCACACCCAAAGTAGTGTGTGCACTGGGACCCAGGGGAAGGAGCAGTGACCCCAGGGGAGACTGAACCAGACCTACCTACTAGTGTTGGAGGGTTTCCTGCAGAGGCGGGGGGTGGCTGTGGCTCACCGTGGGAACAAGGACACAGGCAGCAGAAGTTCTGGGAAGTATTCCTTGGCGTGAGCCCTCCCAGAATCTGCCATTAGCCTCACCAAAGAGCCAAGGTAGGGTCTAATGCTGGGTCACCTCAGGTGAAACAACCAACAGGGAGGGAACCCAGCCCCATCCATCAGCAGTCAAGTGAATTAAAGTTTTACTGAGCTCTGCCCACCCAAGCAAGAGCCAGCTCTACCCACCACCAGTCCCTCCCATCAGGAAACTTGCACAAGCCCCTTAGACAGCCTCATCCATCAGAGAGCAGACAGCAGAAGCAAGAACTACAATCCTGCAGCCTGTGGAACAAAAACCACATTCACAGAAACATAGATAAGATGAAAAGGTAGAGGGCTATGTATCAGATGAAGGAACAAGATAAAACCCCAGAAAAACAACTAAATGAAGTGGAGATAGGCAACCTTCCAGAACATGAATTCAGAATAATGATAGTGAAAATGATCC
This sequence comes from Aethalodelphis obliquidens, assembly GCF_003676395.1. NCBI lineage: Eukaryota > Metazoa > Chordata > Mammalia > Artiodactyla > Delphinidae > Aethalodelphis > Aethalodelphis obliquidens. Next base: position 14,208,763 of record NW_020837947.1, read on the forward strand.
AGGACCTCGGAAAAAGAATGGAGGCAAAGATCGAGAAGGTGCAAGAAATGTTTAACAAAGATCTAGAAGAATTAAAGAACAAACAAACAGAGATGAACAATACAATAACTGAAAGGAAAACTACACTAGAAGGAATCAATAGCAGAATAACTGAGGCAGAAAACAGATAAGTGACCTGGAAGACAGAATGGTGGAATTCACTGCTGTGGAACAGAATAAAGAAAAAAGAATGAAAAGAAATGAAGACAGCCAAAAAGACCTCTGGGACAACATTAAACACAACAACATTCGCATTATAGGGGTCCCAGAAGGAGAAGAGAGAGAGAAAGGACCAGAGAAAATATTTGAAGAGATTATAGTTGAAAACTTCCCTAACATGGGAAAGGAAACAGTCACCAAAGTCCAGGAAGCGCAGCGAGTCCCATACATGATAAACCCAAGGCAAAACACACCGAGACACATAGTAATCAAATTGGCAAAAATTAAAAACAAAGAAAAATTATTGAAAGCAGCAAAGGAAAAAAGACAAATAATATACAAGGGAACTCCCATAAGCTTAACAGCTGATTTCTCAGCAGTAACTCTACAAGCCAGAAGGGAGTGGCAAGACATATTTAAAGTGATGAAAGGGAAGAACCTACAACCAAGATTACTCTACCTGGCAAGGATCACATTCAGATTCGATGGAGAAATCAAAAGCTTTACAGACAAGCAAAAGCTAAGAGAATTCAGCACCACCAAACCAACTCTACAAGAAATGCTAAAGGATCTTCTCTAAGTGGGAAACACAAGAGAAGAAAAGGTCCTACAAAAACAAACCCAAAACAATTAACAAAATAGTCATAGGAATATACATATTGATAATTACCTTAAACATGTATGGATTAAATGCTCCAACCAAAAGACACAGGCTTGCTGAATGGATACAAAAACAAGACCCATATATGTGCTGTCTACAAGAGACCCACTTCAGACCTAGGGACACATATAGACTGAAAGTTAGGGGATAGAAAAAGATATTCCATGCAAATGGAAATCAAGAAAACTGGAGTAGCAATACTCATAGCAGATAAAATAGACTTTAAAATAAAGAATGTTACAAGAGACAAGGAACGAAACTACATAATGATCAAAGTATCAATCTAAGAAGAAGATATAACAATTATAAACATATATGCACCCAACATAGGAGCACCTCAATACATAAGGCAACCGCTAACAGCTAAAAAAGAGGAAATTGACAGTAGCACAATAATAGTGGGGGACTTTAACACCTCACTTACACCAATGGACAGATCATCCAAAATGAAAATAAATAAGGAAACACAAGCTTTACATGACACAATAGACCAGATAGATTTAATTGATATTTATAGGACATTCCATCGCAAAACAGCAGATTACACTTTCTTCTCAAGTGCGCACAGAACATCCTCCAGGATAGCTCACATCTTGGGTCACAAATCAAGCCTCTGTAAACTTAAAAAAATTAAAATCATATCAAGCATCCTTTCTGACCACAATGCTATGAGATTAGAAATGAATTACAGGGAAAAAAACATTAAAAACACAAAAACGTGGAGGCCAAACAATATGTTACTAAATAACCAAGAGATCACTGAAGAAATCAAAGAGGAAATCAAAAAATACCTAGAGACAAATGACAATGAAAACACTACGATCCAAAACCTATGGGATGCAGCAAAAGCAGTTCTAAGAGGGAAGTTTATAGCTATACAAGCCTTCCTCAAGAAACAAGAAAAATCTCAAATAAACAATCTAATCTTACACCTAAAGGAACTAGGGAAAGAAGAACAAACAAAATCCAAAGTTGGCAGAAGGAAAGAAATCATAAAGATCAGAGCAGAAATAAATGAAGTAGAAACAAAGAGAAAATAGCAAAGATCAAGAAAACTAAAAGTGGGTTCTTTGAGAAGATAAAAAACATTGATAAACCATTAGCCAGACTCATCAAGAAAAAGAGGGAGAGGACTCAAATCAATAAAATTAGAAATGAAAAAGGAGAAGTTACAACAGACACCGCAGAAATACAAAGCATCCTAAGAGACTACTACAAGCAACTCTGTCAATAAAATGGACAACCTGGAAGAAATGGACAAATTATTAGAAAGGTATAACCTTCCAAGATTGAACCAGGAAGAAATAGAAAATATAAACAGACCAATCACAAGTAATGAAACTGAAACTGTGATTTAAATTCTTCCAGCAAACAAAAGTCCAGGACCAGATGACTTCACAGATGAATTCTATCACACATTTAGAGAAGAGCTAATGTCCATCCTTCTCAAACTCTTCCAAAAAATTGCAGAGGAAGGAACATTCCCAAACTCATTCTATGAGGCCACCATCACCCTGATACCAAAACCAGACAAAGATACTACAAAAAAAGAAAATTACAGACCACTATCACTGATGAATATAGATGCAAAAATCCTCAACAGAAGACTAGCAAACAGAATCCAACAACACATTAAAAGTATCATACACCATGATGAAATGGGATTTATCCCAGGGATGCAAGGATTCTTCAATATACTCAAATCAAACAATGTGATACACCATATTAACAAATTGAAGAATAAAAACCATATGATCAGATCCATAGATGCAGAAAAAGCTTTTGAAAAATTCAACACCCATTTATGATAAAACTCTCCAGAAAGTGGGCATAGAAGGAACCTACCTCAACAATAATAAAGGCAATATATGACAAACCCACAGCAAACATCATCCTCAATGGTGAAAAACTGAAAGCGTTTCCTCTAAGATCAGGAACAAGACAAGGATGTCCACTCTCACCACTATTATTCAACATAGTTTTGGAAGTCCTAGCCACAGCAATCAGAGAAGAGAAAGAAATAAAAGGAATCCAAATTGGAAAAGAAGAAGTAAAACTGTCACTGTTTGTAGATGACATGATACTATACATAGAGAATCTTAAAGATGTCACCAGAAAAACTACTAGAGCTAATCAATGAATTTGGTAAAGTTGCAGGATACAAAATTAATGCACAGAAATCTCTTGCATTCCTATACACTAATGATGAAAAATCTGAAGGAGAAATTAAGGAAACACTCCCATGTACCACTGCAACAAAAAGAATAAAATACTTAGGAATAAACCTACCTAAGTAGACAAAAGACATGTATGCAGAAAACTATAAGACATTGATGAAAGAAATTAAAGGTGATACCAACAGATGAAGAGATATACATGTTCTTGGATTGGAAGAATCAATATTGTGAAAATGACTATACTAGCCAAAGCAATCTACAGATTCAATGCAATCCATATCAAATTACCAATGGCATTTTTTACATAACTAGAACAAAAAATCTTAAAATTTGTATGGAGACAAAAAAGACCCTGAATAGCCAAAGCAGTCTTGCGGGGAAAAAAAAAGGAGCTGGAGGAATCAGACTCCCTGACTTCAGACTATACTACAAAGCTACAGTAATCAAGACAATGTGGTACTGGCACAAAAACAGAAATACAGAAAAATGGAACAGGATAGAAAGCCCAGAGATAAACTCATGCACCTATGGTCAACTAATCTATGACAAAGGAGGCAAGGATATACAATGGAGAAAAGACAGCCTCTTCAATAAGTGGTGCTGGGAAAACTGGAAAGCTACATGTAAATGAATGAAATTAGAACACTCCCTAACACTATACACAAAAATAAACTCAAAATGGATTAGAGACCTAAATGTAAGAGCAGACACTATAAAACCCTTAGAGGAAAACATAGGCAGAACACTCTCTGACATAAATCACAGCAAGATCTTTTTTGATCCACCTCGTAGAGTAATGGAAATAAAAACAAAAATAAACAAATGGGACCTAATGAAACTTCAAAGCTTTTGCACAGCAAAGGAAACCATAAACAAGACGAAAAGACAACCCTCAGAAAGGGAGAAAATATTTGCAAATGAATCAATGGACAAAGGATTAATCTCCAAAATATATAAACAGCTCGTGTAGCCCAATATTAAAAAAAAAACAGCCCAATGAAAAATGGGCAGAAGACCTAAATAGACATTTCTCCAAAGAAGACATACAGATGGCCAAGAAGCACATGAAAAGCTGCTCAACATCACTAATTATTAGAGAAATGCAAATCAAAACTACAATAAGTACCACTTCACATCAGTTAGAATGGGTGTCATAAGAAAATCTACAAACAACAAATGCTGGAGAGGGTGTAGAGAAAAGGGAACCTTCTTGCACTGTTGGTGGGAATGTAAACTGATACAGCCACTATGGAGAACAGTACGGAGGTTCCTCAAAAAACTAAAAATAAAATTACCATATGATCCAGTAATCCCACTACTGGGCATATACCCAGAGAAAACCATAATTCAAAAAGTCACATGTAGGCTTCCCTGGTGGTACAGTGGTTGGGGGTCCGCCTGCCGATGCAGGGGGTGCGGGTTCGTGCCCCGGTCCGGGAGGATCCCATGTGCCACAGAGCAGCTGGGCCCGTGAGCCATGGCTGCTGAGCCTGCACATCCGGAGCCTGTGCTCCACAATGGGAGAGGCCGCGGTGGTGAGAGGCCCACGTACCACAAAAAAAAAAAAAAGTCACATGCACCCCAATATTCATTGCAGCACTATTTACAATAGCCAGGTAATGGAAGCAACCCAAATGCCCATTGACAGATGAATGAATAAAGAAGATGTGGTACTCATTAATCATTAGAGAAATGCAAATCAAAACTACAATGAGATATCATCTCACACCGGTCAGAATGGCCATCATCACAAAATCTACAAACAATAAATGCTGGAGAGGGTGTGGAGAAAAGGGAACCCTCTTGCACTGTTGGTGGGAATGTAAATTGATACAGCCACCATGGAGAACAATATGGAAGTTCCTCAAAAAACTAAAAACAGAACTACCATATGACTCAGCAAACCCACTACTGGGCATATACCCTGAGAAAACCATAATTCAAAAAGAGACACGTACCACAATGTTCATTGCAGCACTATTTGCAATAGCCAGGACATGGAAGCAACCCAAGTGTCCACCGACAGATGAATGGATAAAGAAGATGTGGCAGATATATGCAATGGAATATTACTCAGACATAAAAAGGAACAAAATTGAGTTATTTCTAGTGAGGTGGATAGACCTAGTGACTGTCATACAGAGTGAAGTAAGTCAGAAAGAGAAAAACAAATACCGTATGTAACACATATATATGGAATCTCAAAAAAAGAAAAAAAGGTTCTGAAGAACCTAGGGGCAGGACAGGAATAAAGACGCAGACTTAGAGAATAGACTTGAGGACATGGGAGGGGAAGGGTAAGCTGGGACGAAGTGAAAGAGTAGCATTGACATATAGACACTACCATATGTAAAATAGATAGCTAGTGGGAAGCAGCCACATAGCACAAGGAGATCAGCTCGGTGCTTTGTGACCACCTAGAGGGGTGGGACAGGGAGGGTGGGAGGGAGATGCAAGAGGGAGGGGATATGTGGATATATGTATACATATAACTGATTCACTTTGTTATACAGCAGAAACTAACACAACATTGTAAAGCAATTTTACTCCAATAAAGATGTTAAAAAAAAAAAATCTGAAGTTGAGAAAGAGCCAGGCACTGAGACCAGAATGAAACCAGTCCAAGCATTGATGCTACTAAGACCAACCAGATTGTCTCTGCCTCCTTTAGGCAAAGAGTAGCTCAAGAAAGGTACAAGATGTTATCCACCCTATATAGTTCCTCCAACAGAACTGGAGTGTGTGTGTGTGTGTGTGTGTGTGTGTGTGTGTGTGTGTGTGTGTATTTATTTGTGTGTCTATCTTTCATGTTACTGCTGTTGTCTGGTGATCCTTGATTACTCCAAATCATATTTCCACATGTGCATCTCTAATCAGGTGGGACCCTGTCATTTCACTGACTCATAAATATCAGTTTTGGAGGGTCCTTTCTCTTAGACTGTTTCCTCAGAGACAACTCCTCCAAAGTGCTGCCTGGATGGTATGAGCTTTGCTGTCTGTATTGAGATGCAGGGTACATGGAGTCTTCCATTTGGCAGGACCGTCTTCAGTCTCTCTATTCTCAGGAAGACATTTACCCCTCTCCACTAAACTGTAGATGATTTGGAAATCAGAAGTGCATCTGTTGCTCTGATTGCTCCTTTTAAAGATTTTCAACTAGTTCTCCTATTTTCAGCCCCATCCCAACCCTCATCTGCAGAGGCACCTGCTGCCTCCGAATCCCATGCCTTTCTGGGGATCCACAGTTTGATGGATTTGCTTCTCAATGGCTGCCGGTAGCCCACAGGCTTGGGTTTCACCTGAACTGGTTGGCTCGGTTGGTTACCAGTCATCCATCAGCTTTCACATCCTGTTATCTCCTCTCTCATTGTCTTTGTCCTCATGGATTTATGCCTTTTTTCATTCCTCTGTTGTCGTTTTAGCAGTGTTTCCAAAGAAGTGGATTTTCTCAATTTTCTCTCTAGGAGCCAAAAGCTCCTAGTTATATTTTATACGTAATCTAAAGGGCTTCTCTCTGTCTAAACAGCTCCATATGCCCAATGCCTACCCCACCTCCATCCCCTTCCTAATCCATAGATCAAAAATGTACGACATTGGCAAGATACAAAAATTACCTTTTAATAGAACTACACAGTTCTTTATTACTGAGAGCCTGAAATTATCTACCTTTAACATTTTGTAGACATTGTTTCTACATAAGTGTGACTTGAAGCCTACATTTCTGCCACATTTATATGGTTATAAACAGAGGGGCAGAGAATGGTTTATAACAAATGGTTTGCAACAGACTTTGCTAAAAAGTCCTAATGCTCTGCCTCCCAAACCTCCTTCACATCACACTATAAAGTGACAACTCATGCAGATAATGAATTCGTTTTTAACAGGATTTTGCCTCAGCAGCTTCATCCAAAGATAAACGATACCTATGAGAGACCATTACTGTTTTATGGAAAGAGGATGGATTTAGAGAAGTCCAGATTTTTATTTCAATTTAACAAGACCATGAAGTTGCTCAAGACCAGAAACATATTGGGATTTATAGACACGTGGGTATGTTCGTGCCAGAATTATTACTGGTAGAGGGTCTCTACTGCTTCATCTGAACGCACTTCACTCTCAGCCAGGCTGGTTCACGTTTTCTGACTCTCCTTCCTCCCAAAGGCTTTCCCACACGCCGACAGATCTTTGGTCAGCGTTTTCCTCTCTGCCTTCTATCTTCATCCATATCTGCCTTTTTCTCCGCGTTGTCCTTGCCTCCTCCTGAGGCCAGGTTCTTCCCAATCTAATCCTCCCTGTATCTTGGGACTTCTCAATGGAAATACTTGCTTTCAGTGTGTCACTTTCTTGTTTGAAGAGCTCTAATGGCTGTCTGTCACCTACAGAGGAAGCCAGCCCATCTTGGTAGGCAGGTCTGTCAAACTCTCCACAATCAGGGCCCATGTACCTGCTCCAGCACAAGCCCTCACTCCTCCCGGCCCCCCTTGCCCCCTGAACCCACCGCGCTCACCCCAAAGCTACCGATCCGTTGCTCAAGAGCTGTTACCGTCCTCTCAGGTATATCCCTCTCTGCCTCAGTTATTCCCACCTACTTTCCAAGATCCTGACTATAATCAGTCTCCCAAACAAGACTCTCTCAGGGCTTCCAGGGCAGGTCAATCTCTTAGGAAATTAACGTGTCACTGCCTTTTGGAAAGCGGATCAGACTTCGCCTGAAATGTATAACTGACTAGTTTACATGTCTGTGACTCACTTCAAATAAAATGAAACCTCCTCGACATATACAGCTAGCTCCCTGAGAACCTACCACAGTGCCATGTACGTTGATTATATTTAACACACACTGGTTGGAGGAATGAATCGCTTTTGAACAAGAGTGAATTCCTGTTATCATGGATATGCTAAAAGCCCATCCTTGCAACTTTGCACCACTGAGTCTGATGAACTGGGGTTCTGTGAAGGAGGAGTTGGGATCCTTCTCTTATGAGCACCTCCCACACTGACTTGTTCTCAGAGCATTGGGCAGCCACCGGGGTCTGAGCAGAGACACACAAGGCATAGATGATAAACAAGTGAACGATATGACTTCTTTCCAAACATTCTAGTCCCATCATTTCCAAAGAGTTGGTAGCTCTGTCCTGATTTTGCTACCTAAAATTTCTTTTCATATTTTTTAAGTATCAGTAGATGAACTTAAATGGCCCAATCTACTCCTGTCTCCTCAAGAATCTCATTCCATCAATTATCCACTACATCATGCTCATACTCCAGCCAGAGTGCTCTTTCTAGATTTGTACCTGATTTTTGTTATTCGGGTTTTGGTAGCCTGCTGGGTCATTGCAAGCCTCTGAGTGATCTGCTTACCCCCAGTCTCTCCACAGAATCCTGCAGTCCAGCCGTGATGAACCCCTTGCAACCCCCAACTGCACCAAACCCTACCCTGTTACCCAGACATGTTCCTTGTTGCCTCTTCCTTGAATACTCACCTCCAGTGTGTCACCCTGGCCCCCCTGCTAGACATGTATGCATCTACGCCCTCTTCTTTGTTCTTATCAATCACTAGGTTCTGACCTTACATTCTCTCTGAAAGCTACTAGTTGAGTCATGGAACTAGATGAGTCACATTTCTAAGCAATCAGTAAGTCCAGTACTTCTGCCCCCTCAAACATTAAATGCATAAACATACTCAGCGGCAACTTGAATATAATTCTATCTCCGTAGCTCTGGGAGAACTCTGCTTTAGTTTTCCCTCATAATTCTTCTCTGTATTGGTGAATTTAAAAAAGGAAGAGAAGTTTACGAAACAAAATTTACCTAGAGCTCTGAGGGAAGGTTAACCATATAGAAGTCTGCTTGCTAATCAAGTTTTCACATGAAAGTTGAGTTTTTTAGATAGTATGAAAGCACGTTTGAGGAAGTTTTCATTTAAACTTATCCAAAGCTTTACCCTTTCAACTCCCCAACTGAAAAGCAGTTTACCTGCCCCATCCTCTCCTTAGCCCTCTGACCTTCTCTCCCGGACTGGGCTCCAAGCCCACTGGCCTCCTACGAGGAAGGCTTCTCCTCAAGGCTTAGCACCAGCTCTCCCCTCTGCCTGGAAATTTCTTCCCTGGGTCCCCACTGTCTCACTTCCTCATCTCGTCCATGTCTTCGCTCAAGGGCTCCCTTCTCAGCGAGGCTTGCCTTAACCAACTTGTTGCATCCTCCCTCCACACCCATGTAGCCCCTCCCCTTCTATCTTTCTTTGCCCTACTTTTTTTTTTTTTTTTTTTGAGGGACGCGGGCCTCTCACTGCTGTGGCCTCTCCCGTTGCGGAGCACAGGCTCCAGGTGCGCAGGCTCAGCGGCCATGGCTCATGGGCCCAGCCGCTCCGCAGCATGTGGGATCCTCCCGGACCGGGGCACGAACCCGCGTCTCCTGCATCGACAGGCGGACTCTCGACTACTGCGCCACCAGGGAAGCCCCCTTTGCTCTACTTTTGCTCTTCGCCTGAGTACTTACCACCCTCTGACATCTATCCCTACTTGTCAAGCTTATTGTTTATTATCTGCCTCCCTCCACCATAAGATGTAACCTCCATAAAAGCAAGATCTTTGTCTACGTTGTTCATTCCTGGAGCTGAGCATCCAGAACACCGCCTCGACATAGTAGGCGCTCGATACTTCTTGAATGAAAGAGTGAATACTGTAAATTGGATTGTATCTAAGATTGCAGATAAAGTCGGAGCTTGAGGAAAGGGAGGTGACCCAAGGAGGAATGAAGAACTAGCGAGTCTAGGTTTCTTTTCTCTTTTCCCTACCTCTTCCTGATTCAGGCTGCTTCTCCAATGCTTCTCCAGGAACAAGGAAAGAAGGGTGAAGGTAAGAAAGACGGGGGAAGTAAAATGGTAGGATGCGAAAGAGAAAAGGAAGAACTGCAAGGGCACTCATCTGGAAAGGGGTGGAATGAAGTTGAAATCTTCCAACAAAATAGTGAGCAGCAATCTATTCTCCTCAGCTTGTCTCTTGTCCTGATGAAATTGAAACTAACTGAAAGATAATTTTAAGGCCCAATAAAAGTGCATGATTTAAACAGACACTACTAATTGTCAGCAAGCGACAGGAACTTCCTTGGGGCGCCATAACCTATTTTTCAGTCATTTAGAGAGTAAAACCACTGCATCGCCTCCACATGCAGCCCACTGGCAAGGACAGATGTGGGTTTTCTCCTCCCGGTCCTTACATAATATTTCTCACTAGTATAATATATTAGTAATAGATAGAAGGACAGAAACATCATGTACGTTTTTAAAATGAGAAGCCCAATAATGCTCAATTCTCAGGTCACCAAAAATAATCCATTATTTTAAAATTAGTCTGCCAATACTCCTTTAGCACTTATTAAGTGCTAGTCTCTGTGTTAGGTGCTGAAGCAGTAAGATGATAAGATGTGACTCTTAATTGTAATTCAATGTTGTGTTTCTCATCCTTTGTATAAAGAGATAAATATCACGCTCCTTCTCCAGATAGAACCATCTGGAGAGAACTGGCCTCCTGGGTAAAACTTCTTATTACTGATTCATAGAAGGAAAGATGTATATTCTCACCAAGGAACAAGAGATTTTTATTGAATTTCATTTTCTCATTTCATACTGTGCAAACAATAGATTTTAAATTTGTTTTCCAAATACAAAATGTTACAACATGTTGTTATAATGTTTTATAAAGTTCATTCATGATCAAATATTCAGAGTGCTTCTAGAGACCAGCTAGGTGCTATGGTTAAAATGGTGAATAATAAGGAAAATGTTTTCTTAAATTGCACACACAACACTAACAAAGAGCTCTTCCCCTTACCCACCACCTTTCCTCCTTGAGAATCACTGATCCAGGGAGATAACAATAGAATTCCATGGGAAACTATTGTATGTATGATTTTCCAAGGCACTATTATTCCCATTCCATTTTAAAAATAAATTGTATTGACTTCTTACCATTATAAAAACAATGCATGAAAAATATGGAAAAGTTGGGAAATACAGAAAAGTGGAAGAGGCTAAAATAATTCATTCATAATCCTACCAGGGTCGCCAGGGTCAACTAATGTGAATGATGGTTTAATACATTTCCTTCCAGTGTTATTCCTCTTACTAGATTACTTTTACTCTAAAAGGAAATATAACAAGAAAGATATGAGAGCAATCCTGTATAAAGAAAATTAATCGTATGGAAGTTCCTAACACAAGGTCTAAACAAATGTGAAGACCACAAAACTGTCAAACCACTGAAAATTAGAGGACACATTTAAGTTAGTTACAACCATAAAATCAATATGCTTTGCTTTTATCTGTTTGATTATTTTTTAATAGAATTCCTTTAAAATTCATATGGAACTCTTAAGTGTTGAAAACTAGACCAAAATTAAGAAGAAGAATGTGGGGGACGAGCATCACCTTGCCAGATACTAAAATAAATTACAGAGCTATTACACAGAAAGCAGTATGGCTCAGGTCTGGCAATAGATAAACAGACATGTGGACTAGAGAAAAAAATTGAAAAAATAGATACTACTATATGAGGAAATTTAATTTACTAGAGAAAAGGCAGTTTATTGACTACGTGATGCTTAAACAATTGGCTATCCATCTAAAAGAAAATACACTTGGACCTCCTAGTTTTATATAAAAATAAATTCAAGATGGAAAAATACTACTGGTAAAATATTATGAATACAAAAAATAAAAATTAGGATTTAAATTAGAAGAAAATTTAAGAAACTAGGTGGGAAGACCTTTTAAAGCAAGACTAGAAACCCAGATTCTGTAAAGAAAGAGTGATAGATGTGATATCATAAGACTTTTTTATTTTGTGGAAGAAAATTACAAAAATAAAATCAAAGAACAAATTGTTGATGGTGAAAGTATAGCAACTAATGTGACTCCCCCCCCAAAATTTATAATATTCAAAGAGTTTTAAAAATTAATAAGAAAAAAAGCAACTATATAGGGGCCAAGGATACATATAGGTAATTGACAGATAAGGAATCCAAAGGGATCATAATAATATGAAAACACACTTAACCTCATTAGAAGCCAAAAAATTGAAACGTCTAATGCTTACTCATTAGACTAGCAAAAATTAGGATGTAGAGAAATAGGAGTGCTGGTAGAAATGTGAGGAAAATGATATTCTCAAACATTGCTAGTGGGAGTGTGGTTTGTTACTATATTTTTAGAAAATAATATGGGAAAACCCATTAAAATTTAAAGATACACATATCCTTTGAACTAGTAATTTTACTTCTGGGAATTAGACCATAAAAATAAAACCACCCACAGCTAAGAATATGTGTCTGCAAATATTTGTAGTGATAGCGCTTGTTTTATCTGTTGAAAACTATTCACAACAGAATGTCTATTGATAGCAGAATATCTGAATAAATTTTAGCAAATTCATACCTCATACAACTATGGAAAAGAATAAGACATCTTTCTCAGAATCTCCAAGACATATTTCAAAGTGAGAAAATCAAGACACAGAGTAATACACACACACACACACACACACACACACGCACATGCACACGCGCACACACACACACACACACACACACGCATATACTGTGTATATAGCCTGATCCCACATTTTAAGATAAATAGGGACCATTCTCCTGTATATCAATGTATATCACAGTGCTGTGTGTGACCATCGAGAAAGGAGTAGAGGAACACATCAAGCTGTATTCACTGGTTTCTCTGAAGGGGTACAGGCAAAGCAGAAAGAAAGGAGGAAGGGAACAAGAAAGATAAAAAAATACTGTAGCATAATAGAAACTACCCATGATACAACAAAAGAAAATGTAGGAAATAAAATTCTATCCATTATCTTAATGGAAATAGTCAATAATAGCATAAGTTCATGGACAAGGACCAGAGGTGACATGGCCAAATAATAATTTGATTTCTACGTGGGACTAAGACAATTTTTGCTTGGAATCTTTTAAGAGAGTTTCTGCAAAATAATAATGTTTCAGAAGGAAATAGAGGAAATCTGGCAGTACCCCCTCAAGAAGCTTAAAAGCAGCTTTGCCTTTTGACACTGTATTTCCACTTTTAGGAATTATTTTTAAGGAAATAAACAGATGTAGACAAAATGCATGTTGAAACACCTAAATAATTAAATAACTTCTACAAGATACAACATAATTTCAATTTGCAAAATACATAGCTGTGTGTATGTGTATATGTGTGTATATTATGTATATATGTTATACACAAATGCTATACAAATATAATGTTAATGAAAATCCAAGATACAACATAATTTCAGTTTGTAAAATATATAATTTGTATATATGTATATGTTTTGCAAATGGAAATTGTTTTGTATTTTGGGTTTTGTTAACATTATACTGTGGGAATTTTTAATTTTTTATATAATATACAAATATGCAAATAAATATATATACATATACACATAATAAATACTAAGCAAAGACTACAAGAAAATGTATTAAAATATTGTTAGTGATTATCTATGGCTGGTGAGTAGGTGATTTTTATTTACATCTTTATTCTTTTCTCTTTTCAAAGAATGTTCAAATTAACATGCATTCTATATAAAATATGCAAAACACAACAACTATTTTTAAATGGAAGCAAAGAAAGGTGATTTAAAAATGAAAAACGGTACTTCAACATAATTCAACGTTCAGAAGCATAACCTTCCTCCAATGCTCTTCAACATTAGAAAGTAGTGTCAAAGCGTTCAGCAGCCTAACCTGTGTCTATATCACCTAGACAAAAGTCAAAGTCCAGCATCCCCTAGATTAACAACGTGTTCCTCCAATAGCACCTAAACCTTGGATACTACACATCCTCAAATTTCGAGGATGAATTGCTCAGGTAGCCAGTTCTCAGAGAGGCTACACAGAAAGTCTTCCTATGAAAACCAGCAAAGCTGTTTTTTATATTACCTCTAGTGAACAAGGTTCATAATTTATTTCTTCAGATTTCCAGTTAGAGCAGATCTCTAGTTTGATCTGAGCTCTCAAAACTGGAAACACCTCCTCTGTTTTCTCTGTTGGTTTTCCTCCTGGGTAGAAAGGATTTCAGCTGAAATGCAAGGCAAAGGCACTGGTGTTAAGAGGACAAACAAGCCTGCAGTGAAGTGAGCTGGTGAGGTTTCATGGCACAGGAAGGATAATCAATAAGCCTTGTTCTTATCCCAGAAAATCTTCCCTAACAGGCCAACAAGATAAATATCACCCCTCTAAAACATGCTTCTCCCCCGTCACCTGCCTTCCTACCCATCCCTTGAAAGGACTCTGGTTTCCTGGTTGACAAGGATTCCCAGCTACATCTTGTTCCCACAGTCCAGTGGGATTGAAGGAAGATCAACAAAAACATGGGTGGATTTCTTTAAAACATACTAGCCAATGTCTCCTGTTGCCAAAGCAATTGGAAGAAATGTGTTCGGCATGCTTGTGCTGAGTAAAGTTCACAAAACTATTCTGAAAAGTTTTTATACTCAACTAGTACCAAAATATTTACACTTCGATGGTCAGTAACATTATTACTTAAATAGGTGCCCAAACAGTGGCTACATGTTGTAATGGGAAGAAAATGTGGACATGGATGTATGCGTGCATGTCCTCAGCTGATTCTAGCTCCTGGTGTCTAGCTCTCTTAGGCATCATGGAACCCAGACTTCCAGATGACAAAGATTTTTACTTCTTATGAGACTATATTGTTGCTGTATACATATACCTTCAGACTGGATAGAAAATTCCGATCCATCTGATTTGCTACTATGTGTCAGGTCAACGATATGAACAGAAAACTACTATAATTAGCTGTGTAGCACTGTTACGTAGACAGGCCAAAATAAATCGAATTGAACCAAACTGAATCTTTTAGACTCAACGAACCATAATCAAAGGGTGCATTAGGGCTCCCGTTAGCACATATCCAAACAGATAAATTAATAAGAGAAGCACCTTCTCATGGTACCTGGCCTAAAGGCAGGAGTTACACTAAACAATACTAGAGTATATTTACTGGGCTGCAATGTACTTAGAGACAAGATTAAAGCCGAAAGATAGAGTCAAAACTAGGAGAAATCACAGCAAATAGGTACCAGTAAGAACAGAAATACAGCAGAGAAGTAATTTGATGCAAATGGAGAGTGAAGAGAGGATAATGGTAACTTATTCAATAGTGGAAATGAACACATATTGTTGTATTGTATTCAGTTCTTGGTTATTCATGTGTGATTTACCAATTTTGTGGATTATTTTTCCCTCTGCTAGTCCTTCTACATGCACCTGAGTCATCTCTTGCCATCTTCAGTTCATATGTGCCCAGGGGACCCCAAAATAATGTTTACCATTAATGTATTTCAAACTCAATTAGCATAGCAAACCTGATGGGATGGCTCTGGTTATTGATCAAAGGCCCCTTCATCTCTCCAGAAATCAAATCTGATGTCACATTTTCACTAGAGAGAGAGAAGTCAGAATGGGAATTGAATTTGGTAAATGAGGATACTGGTCAATTAACCTTTGCCTGTTGCCTTTTTGCTAAGTTAAATTGATCCAGATATAATCGGTCAACTCCATTAAGTGTCATTTACAGGCTAGACAGTGTACTCCTAGGATGATGAAAAATAGAAAAGTCACCGCCCAAAGCTGGTAAAGGCTTACACTCAGAGTTCTTGACTTGAGTGGATGAGCTCCAAACAGTAAAAAAGGAAATCATAGGAACTTGTTCCAGGCAAAAGGGATACAAATATTTCACAGTGGAAATTTGAGCTCCTCATTTCAGTGGATTATAAGATTCTCGAGGGAAGAGGCCTTTTTTAAAATACTGTTTCTGTATTTCCTTCAATACCTAAGCCCTTTGCCTGCAAACATAACCTGAAAACCCATATTTACAGTGGCCAAGCTCTTGAGTTACTGTTCTAAGTTCAAGTCTTGTTATACCATTTACCAACTGGATGACCCTCAGCAGTTTACTTGATTTCTCTGAGCCTTGGTTTACCTCCCTAGAAAGTGGGTATAATGATACCCGCTCCTAGAGATGTTGTAACGACTAAGTAAGCTATTCACTGCAAGGTGCAAAGCACCATGGCCGGCAGAAAATGCGATCAGTACAGGGAGAAGTAGTATTACTGTCATTATATTACTTACTTGACTGACTGACTCCAGGGATGAGCAAAGTAGATCATAAAAGAAACAGGACTTTAAAGAATTGGTTATTTCAACAGAAGAGCTGGATCTTTAAAAAAAGAAAGAAGCGATGGTGGCGGGCAACCCCACCTGTGGGTACTACACTAACCTACTAACATATTTTATGTATTTTATTCTTTAGCCCTTAGATTCTTTCTACTGATACTTAAGACCAACATTTACTAAAACCTAGAGCTTTGGGAGTGGGAGAAACACGGATATTCTGTGTTGTTTATAAATAAAAAATGGGGGGAGGGAATGATTTTGGTGTTATTACCCAAGTGACACAAGATAAGTGCACAAAAAGCCCCAGGTTCCATGGCATCTGGAATCCCAGTGGCTTTGTTCAGACCTCTTTCAAAGTCCCGGCAACGGCTCAACCTCAGACCTTGTCAGGATAATCAGCTTCTGATCCAGGACCTCAAAGTGCGAAGAGATATTCAAGCCCACTCAGAGACCGACAAGCATGTAGAAACACAAAAGTTGAGGAAAGGAATAGCATCTTAAAAACTGTGCAGGACGCAAACTCCCAGTGGTTTGTACTGGCTCTACTTTCTTCAGCCTCAGGTGGGTAGAGGACTCATTTTTTGTTTAAAAACCTTTTCCTTCCTTCCTCTTCATTGTCTATCTCCTTGTTCTCCAAACTAGCTCTCTGCTCTGAGCTGGCAAATAGCTACGGGCACTGTCTCCTTGAAAGTAAGAAGCTCCGGCAGTTCACCCTGTTCCCAGTTCTATGATTCACATGAGAATTCCTTCACAGCTGCTCAGACTCTTAATACAAGGATTAGAACGATAGCTGTTTAAAATTCCTAAGCCAGAGGAGGTTTTGCGGGGCTTCTAAGCAGCCAGCAGTCAGCCAGGCCCTTGCAGACAAGGCTCTGCAGGTTCCGTGGACCCAGGAACAATAGCACAGCCCCACCCTCCCTTGGAAGACTGGCCCGACCAGTCCCACTGCACTCTTGAGGACAGTGGCCAAGCCTGGCATTGGTGACATTAACATTTTGGTTAGTCACGAAGTAAAGGCTTCACCTAGAAACCTTCATTTCCTATACAGCAGGGTAGACAGGGTCCAACGGAAAATTTTCCTGAACTACTTCCCTAAAAGAGGCCAGTTCGGGCTTCCCTGGTGGCGCAGTGGTTGAGAGTCCGCCTGCCGATGCAGGGGACACAGGTTCGTGCCCCGGTCTGGGAAGATCCCACATGCTGCGGAGCGGCTGGGCCCGTGAGCCATGGCCGCTGAGCCTGCGCGTCCGGAGCCTGTGCTCCGCAACGGGAGAGGCCACAGCAGTGAGAGGCCCGCGTACCGCAAAAAAAAAAGAAAGAGGCCAGTTCTACAATGAGGAAGTGACCCACTAAGCAATATATGCCGGTTTGATCCTTAGAGAAATCAGGTTTAACCCACTAGCATCTCTAGCTGATTGGCAGACAGACCTGGGTCCCATACCCCAGCCCTCCCTTGTAATCTGGGCAGGTTACATAAAAATCAACCTTCCAGTATTACTCAGTTGACTCAGACTTCCTGTGCTTTGAAACATTTTGAATGATAGCGTGGTATTTACAAACCAGAGGGGCTTTTAATCTTTTATATCACATGCTGGTACTGGATTCACAAACTGCTAAATAAATAGCCTCTCAAATTGGCTTCTAGGCAATGGTGACAATTTGTACTTTCATTGTAAATATATGCACGGCTTTTCAAGAGGTTTGCTAACTAGTTTAGAAATGTTCCACGGAGAAAATGAGAAGTGGACTTGAAAGTCAGTTATTTTCTCTTTTAAATTTTAAATAAAAAACAATGTGATTACTTGGTGATCCCAAATAAAGTGAAATGGCGACTTGTCCACCTAATCAGCTGCTTTTTTTTCCTTAAGAACCTTCCACTTGCCACTTCGAATAATTCAATTCAACAGAAAGGTTTCTCAGTGACTGAGAATGTAAGAATCTTGCCTCTATTTTTAGGTAGGTAATTGAAAATACAAAGTCTATACTCTGAAGATGTTCTCCTATTTTTGAGTTAAATTAAACACACATTAGACACACAGACATGGAAAACAAACTTATGGTTACCAAAGGCGAAAGGGGTGAGGGATAAATTAGGAGTTTGGGGTTATCATATTTACCACTATATATAAAATCGATAACCAGTAAGGACCTACTCTACGGCACAGGGAATATTCAGTATTTTGTAATAACCTATAAGGGAAAAGAATCTGAAAAGAATATATACATATATATATACATATATATGTTAGAATATATATATATATACACACACATAACTGAATCACCTTGCTGTACACCTGAAACTAGCACAACACTGTAAATCAACTATACTTCAATAAAAATTTAAACACACACATACACACACACACACATATTTTGCTTCTTATTAGTACCATACAACTGGCAAAAGAAGAAGGAGGTTGTGAAAATCAAATCAGGAAATGTTTTTACTTCCTAGCAGCTATGGTAAAGCCCTGAGGGGAAAAAGAATGAAATAAAAGATCTTTTTTAAAAAAAAAAGTTTGGGCTTTCTGTATGTAAAATGGACTACTGACCTTTTAGATACATTCATTAACATCCCTGATAACATGTAAAGAAACTTCGACCACACAGTGTATACAGAGGATGTTTTAAGTACACCATCCACTATATCAACTCAGGTCCATAGAATGAGTTCCATTTCTGTAGGTCAATTTTGCCATTAGAGCAAAAAGTCCTGGCCCACAGTATCTCCAAACATGAGTTCAGCAGCAGGGTTGCACCTGCTGTGGCTGTGTTGTATGGGTTTACAACAGAGATTCAGACATTGCTCTATGATGGGAAAAGCAGTCACTACCCAGAGCAAGCGAGAAATTTAGCAATGACACTTAATACACACTTTTATCCTATTCCTTATAAAACGACTTCCTTAATCCTTACTTGCATGCAAAATTCTTCTTGAATTTTTACTTTATTATAAGATATCCCAGTTGACTCCCTTGGAGTACTTCAAGAGTATTCCGTGGGCAGTTTTCACTGTGAATTTCAAACATCAGCCTGAGCTATTGAAAAAAGGCCCTGGGTTATTTTTTTGTTTTTAAAATGCTATACATAATGGCTTTCAATGTACAAGACATGATAGAGTGAAAAAAATACTTGTTTAACTTCCTAACTTTGTTTTTCTCTCTGTAATACTAGCCTGACTGTGTTTTTTCTTAATTCCAAGCAGCAGGGAACGTAATTTATGAACTTTTCCTCAATAAAAAAACAACGAATGGAAAGTTTAACATTGAATTAAGGAGGCTTCAGGATTAGCAGGTACACAATGACAGATTTACAGGGGCCAAGGACTGATAACTATATTTTAGGTCTAGGAAACATCTGCTCAGAGTAAGGAGTTTATGGTTTTCATATCAAATAGAAGAAAAAAACCCACATTGATCTGAGACTTTGGTAGTTTTATTTTTTATGTTTTAACCAACGGTAATGCAAATCCTATTCCAGTGGGCTTGTACAATTCCTTGATATGTTCCACTAATATCCAGGGCATACAGAAATTGCCACATGAGGAAATGGTAAAGGTAAGAGAGAATCAGAGTTTTCGATGGAAAATTCATAAGCCCATGCTGTAGGGGGGAAAGTTTAATTAAATATAACATTCAGTTAATCTAAAATTCTTTCTCCATGTAAGACCATAGATTATATGGGCTTCCTCAATCACCTCAACATACTAATTTCACTAAAATAGTGAAATCCCTGGAAATACTCAGAATTCGACATCCCAGATAGTAAATACAGATACAGAGAAATTTCGCATAAACCTACAACAACCTTGGTAATGAACTCGTCTTTTTTTTTTTAACTCCAGTCTTTCAGACTCATTCTAAATAATTGCATGAAGCCAGGAATTGGCTGTCATCCAGTGAATGTGGACTGTGGACAGTGACCAAGCTGTTTGACATTTTACCCCCTTCCCGTCTATTTTCAGTCCACATTCTCCCTCCACGGTGACTTTCTGGTTAGGCCTTATCTGGTTTTGGCTGTCTCTACTGCCCACTTCAGATAACTGCTCAGCTCTCCACTTGGCTTCTTGCTGGGTAGGCTTGACCGAAGAGAATGGATGAAGAAGAAGCCAGCATTTTCCTTTGATCTCTTAGAGCTCAGGATTCCGTTATATAATCTACCATAAATCCTGGCAATAGAGATTGACATCAACTTCCAAACTTGCCATAATATGACACTCCTCGTTGATTCATTACAAATCCTGACATTTCTTAATTAACATGAACTCAATACTTCAGTTTGTCAGTGATAAGACATTTTGTTTTAGTTGCCTTCTCCATAGTTTTAAGGGTTGCCTTGATTAATTTTTCTCTTCTGCAATCTAAGCCTTAAATGCCAAATGTTCTAACTGGCTATCTGCCTCTAAGGTCTAAGCTCACAGATGTTTCCTTGTGGCCACAGCAAATACCACTCCTCTGAGAATAAGTCTGATAAACAAAATTGGCAATAAATTTAGAACTAAAGAGCTGGATAAGAAATTTAAATACAGCCCTTGTTAGCTACACTTTCGTAAATCTACAAACTTGCCTAGTGTGCTCAATTCTCAAATATTGGTGTTAGTGGATTCTAGAAATCCCGTCAACAAATTAAAGCCTTAAACAATCCAAAAACTTCCTTCACTTTAACAGTATAAATCCCTTTCCCTACTGGACACATTACCATGGCTGCTAACAAGTAGAAAATTGGCCCACTTAAATTTCGCTTCTATTCCAAGGGCTGAGGGAGGAGTAAAATGGATAGAATCCAGATGGTGAGAAGAGTGTGAAGCAAGGGCCCTGTGTAGTCTGAACATGAATAATTTGTGAACTGCTCTGAATGATGAATATTCAACCATATTAATATTGCTTATGCAACATGAATGCTATAGTAAGCAGGAGACCTTTGCTTTCTGCTTTTTCGTTTCCTAGAAAACAACACTCTTCTATGAATATTTTCCTCCACAAACTAGACTTGAAGTACCTCTTTGCTGGATCTGTGAAGCCTAAGTAATCTGGAGGAATACATCAGCAAACCAATGTGAGCAGTGTTCTTCGTGCTGAATATTATGATGTCACCCTGTCCCTGTACTTTTCTACTTAAAATACGATGCCCAGGCATGGTCCACCAGGGAGCATTCTCAGGAGTGGAGTATTATCACTTGAGATTTATTGTAACTGAAATTAAATTATTTAGTGTGCTCCCCCCCCCAACTCCCAACCTCCAATAAGTCGTTGCCTTTTCTTGTTTTTTCTTTTAATTGGTATCCTTGCCTTTTATTTACCCTTAGAAGAGAAGGAAAAAAAGAGGCAAAAAGAAAGCACAATCTGACCCCTTCCCTTTATCCTCAGATCACTGGATTCATAAGCATAAAACACTTCAGACAGCCGCAAGAGATATCAGAGTCTTCTTTTTCTGGTTAGAGTCCTAAATCAATGGAATGATGACGTGTCTTTTATTCCCAGCATAGATGCCCATGGGTTTGACTGTGCTTATATAATATCTCAATTCACTGTTCTAAGTGGAGACTGCTGAAAGCAAGAACTATAGAATCATAAAGCATGGCCACAGAGACCATAGGGCTCCCCTAGTCCAATGCCTTCATTCAACTGATGAGGGAAATGGAGCCTCAAAATTGGACTTGTTCAAACAAAGCTGGAGACATAACACTTTCTGGTTTCAAAAAATATTATGAGGCTACAGTAATCAAAACAGTATTGTACTGGCATAAAGACAAACATATGGACCAACAGAATAGAATAGAGAGCCCTGAATAAATCAGCACATACACAGTTGATTGATCTTCAACAAGGTTGCCAGGAATACACAATGGGGAAATGATTGCTCTTCAAGAAATGGTGTTGGGAAAACTGGATATCCACATGGAAAAGAATGACATTGGATGCTATCTTACCTAGTAACAAAAATCGACTCAAAATGGATTGAAGACTTAACTGTAAGACCTAAAACTGTAAAACTCCTAGAAGAAAATGGGGGAAAGTTGCATGACATTGGTCTTGCCAATATTTTATTGGATATGACACCAAAAGCACAGGCAACAAAAATAAAATAAACAAGTGGAACTGCATCAAACTAAAAAGCATCTGCACAGGAAATAATCAACAGAGTGAAAAGACAACCCATAGGATGGAAGAAAATATTTGCAAACCGAATATCTGATAAAGAGTTAATCTACAAAATAGGTAAGGAGCTCATACAACTCAATATCAGAAAGCCAATCCAATTTTTTAAGGGACTTAGAACTTGAATAGACACTTCTCCAAAGACATACAAATGGCCAGTGGGTACATGAAAAAATACTCATCATCACTAATCATCAGAGAAATGCAACTCAAAACCACAATGAAATATCACTTACACCTGTCAGGATGGCTATTATCAAAAACACAAAAGACAAGTACTGGCGAGAATGTGGAGAAACTGGAACCCTTGCACACTGTTGGGAGGAATGCAAAATGGTTTAGCTGCTGTAGAAAACAGTATGGAGGTTCTTAAAAATTAAAATAAAACTACCAGATGACCCAGCAATCTCACTTCTGGGTATACAGCCAAAAGAATTGAAACCAGGATCTGGAAGAGATATTAGCATAACCATGTTCATTGCAGCACTATTCAAAATAGTTTGTTCAACGTGAAAACAACCTAAAAGTCCACCAAGAGATAAATGGATTAAGAAAATGTGGTATATACATACAATGGAATACTATTCAGCCTTTTAAAAAGAGTGAATTTTACAATATGTGGCAATATGGTTGGACCAGTGAAATAAGCCAGTTACAGAAACACAAGTACTGCGTGATTCTGCTTATGTGACGTATCTAAAATAGTCAAATTCATAACATCAAAGACTGGCATGGTGGGGCTTCCCTGGTGGCGCAGTGGTTGAGAGTCCGCCTGCCGATGCAGGGCACGCGGGTTCGTGCCCCGGTCCGGGAGGATCCCACATGCCGCGGAGCGGCTGGGCCTGTGAGCCATGGCCGCTGAGCCTGCGCGTCCGGAGCCTGTGCTCCGCAACGGGAGAGGCCACAACAGTGAGAGGCCCGCGTACCGCAAAAAAAAAAAAAAAAAAAAAAAAAAAGACTGGCATGGTGGTTACAGGGGCTGGAGAGAGGAGGAAATGGGAGTTATTAATCAATAGACATAAAGTTTCAGTTAAGTAAGCTCTAGAGATCTATCATACAACATTGTACCTCAGGATCAAGGAATATGTCAGGCTCTCTCGAACACAATTATGTACCGAACATCTCAGGACCTCCCACAGCACTAGAGTGAAGCCGGCACAAAGCCCATCATTGCACTTGAGGCACTCTCAGTCTGGTTGGGAGCAGAGACTCTGGACAGACCTTAATACACCACAGCTCATTCCTTAAATAAAATCAGGGAAAAAATTAACAGTGTGTATCAAGTTGAACTGTATTGGATTCTGAGTAACCCTAATCTCTAAATATCCTTTAGTAAAATTTGATGCAAGGGGAGCCTGGAGGTGAGGTAAAAGGCTTTGGGGAAGAGTTTTGTGTTTCTTGCTAAAAGGTACAGAGGCAGCCACCTACGTCCTTTTGTCTTGAGTGGTACCAGTTCCACTTGTTAATTATAGAAACAAAGATAAGCAAAAAAAAAAAAAACAGAAAGAAATTTGTATCTGTATTTGTCACATAGTTTTAAAATGAAGTATATTAAAATGGATTATCAGATGTGATGTGACCGTCTTTATTTACTGTACATGGTTTTAAGGAAATGAACGCTGACAGATGATGGCCATAGTAAATAAAGATGAGCGTACAAAAGACAAATGTTTTCTGTGAGATAAACTCAAAATTACTTGCAGATTTCTTTGTATCTTTTTAGAAATTCTGAAAGGAAATACCCCATTGAGACGATTTCTACGAACAGCAGAGGGAGGAAGGGTCTCAGAAATGCAGATTATCCATTTGTGAAAGTGCTTGAAGGGCTCCTGAACCAACCTAGAGGAAGAGGTATGTTTGGAGAGCTTGCTCAGCTGCTGGCTATCTGATAAGAGAACAGTTTGATGGAATCAGAGGAAAAAGAAATGCCAAAACCCCAGTGGCAATCTACTATCCCAGCAAAGGGCAAGGACCTAGACCAGGAGCCATAACTACTCAGACTTAGCAAGTCTTACACTTGTCAGTTTCCCTAAGCTGTCATTTTGTTGGGGCCTGTCTCTTCCCCCTGGTGACTGCGAGTTCCCACAAGGGGCTGTGCGTTTTCTTCAAGGCATCGAGAAAGAGAAGGTGGAAGACTGTGCCCCATTTGTATTCATTCTTAGCAGGAAACCTCAAAGAATGGAGAGTTGGGGATGGCTATAAAGAGTGAAGTCAGCTGAAGCTCCCGGAGGCCGGGGTTAGGAAAATGAAGCTCCAGGTGTGCTGCTGAACCAGTCTTTGTGGTTTTTTACAACAGAATGGCAAGGGCAGCTCCTAGCCACTTGTCTTCTCAGAGAAGTCAGAGAGCATCCCGAACACTGCAGGGATGCCCCCGGGCGAGGATTACTCAGAGAGGGAACAGGCTGACTCCCAGCCTACCTGCCACTATCCTGCCAAAGCCCCACCCCTTCTGCCCACCCTATTCACAAGCTTTGCCACATGCTCCGGAGGCCAAGACTCTCCACCCACACCTCCACCACTGCACACACTCTCAGGTCTTTGGAACATAAACCAACCCACCTCTCATACCCACTTGATAGCCCCACACCAGGGCCACTCTCATTCACATGGTGACAAGATTAGACATGTAACTAAGTCATTATTCATGCATTCCATATGTAAAACTTGTATTTCATAAAACTGAACTTTTTATAAAGGTCTTCTACGTCCATTATTTAATTTAATCCTCATGAATGGCCATAAAACTTCTGTAACTCAGATATCATTATTCCCCTTTTATAGATGAAGATACCGAGGCCTGGAGAGGGTATGATATTATCTCTTGTCAGCCCTAGATGCTCAACTTGCTTCTCCAAGGCAAGGATCATAATGATCAAAAACTTTAGAAATGAATATTTTGTCAAATGATGACTGAGAGCATGGGCTTGGGAAACAGAGAAGCTTATCTTCAAGTCTTAGAACTGTCATTTATAAAGCCATCTACCATTGGACACTTTACCTAACTTTGCAAAGCCTTAGTGTCCTCAATTGTTAAATTGGAATCATACTATTGTTTACCACTTGAGGCTGTAGTGAGGATTAAATGTGATCATGCCTTTAAAAAGCATTGTACAAAACAAGAGCTCCCTAAACAGGAATTGTTAATATTCAATATAATTGCTGTCCCTACCACCTCATGGGCATGAAGTATTTGTTATACAGCCAGTGAGGGAGAGACCATCCCAGGTCTTTGGCATCACACTGAATGAGAAGTCAGGGTACAACTCCACACGTGCATAGACTCAGGTTTTGCCCAACCACCAAGCAAAACACTTCTTTGGACAGCAAAATGAATGTGAAGCATTTGTACCAAGTTTCATACATACTTGTCTCAGCAAGCATTTGCCCATTTTCTTTGCTACTCTTCTTATCACAAATGGATGTGACTATCCTTAGGGTCACAAAGGAAAAGAAGTCATGATGGAGGGTAGGATATTAAGGATTTCTGCACCTTCTCTTCCAACACTTTATGCTCATTACAGAAGCAGCAGCATTGCAACCGTGGCATGCTCAGCTGGCTGCATTTGTTGCCTTTTTTTTCAGGTCAAGTTCCCTGTTATGGTCCAATGGATGCAAACTCCTAGTGTCTGTGGTACTGACCATGAGGTCTGGTCATTTATTCCTCCAACATCTATTATCAGATACTGTACTAGGCTTGGAATAAAAATGACTTCATTATATTTAGTTTCTAACACGTGAGGACCGCATTGAGTGGTTTAATATCATTTATTCCACACAATTA
The DNA here is from genome assembly GCF_003676395.1 of Aethalodelphis obliquidens. Lineage (NCBI taxonomy): Eukaryota > Metazoa > Chordata > Mammalia > Artiodactyla > Delphinidae > Aethalodelphis > Aethalodelphis obliquidens. The sequence goes on from NW_020837947.1 coordinate 14,234,947, forward strand.
TATCCAGTGGCCACTCTTATTATCCCTACTTTGCAGATGAGAACTTTGAGGGCAGAGGTTAAGTATCACAACTGGAAGGTGATGGGAGCTATGGCTTGGACCCAGCAGTCTCCTGTGGATTTGAATTGAACTACTGAGTATCTGAATCCTCCCCAGAGAGTTCCTGCTAGGGGAGACCTGAGCAGAAGCTTTCCAGCAAGATATTTTTATAGATGATGCAAGCCTCTGCATCCTGACTCTTCCAGATTGTGAAAGAAAAAAATTTGACACTCCTTAGAAAGAATCATAAACTCATTGATGTGCAAGGTTTTGTCGGGGTCCAGTGGGAATGACCCAGAGGAAGTCTACTGAGATGTTGCCCAGAAGGCAAGCTCACCGTCCTCACCATCACCTTCCTCAAAAGCCACCTGTTAAGTACCTGCATCGAAAACTAGCACTTTATTACACTCTGGGCAGGGTGTAATAGTAATGGGCAGGACCACTTCTCAACCAGTACGGGTGAAACATGGCTATGAATATTTTACAAAACTGTGGATGGTGTGTTCAGAGGTGGGTCACTCTCATCCTTGCCTATTAATCTTTGCAGCCAATCTGCAACCATAAACCAGAGCTGTTCTCTGTTTCTGGCAAACCGAAGCCTAACTACCAGGCCCTCAGCCCCAGCAGTTGTTCTGATCAACTGGACTCAATGAATACAGACAGATACTCAGAGAAGCTATAGAAAACCTCATAAAAATGTTTAGCAGACATGCGGTGCAAATATTTATATTGTAGAGAGGTTTGGAGTGGGTGCTAGGAAGAAGGAAGGAGGCAGTTAGCTCTACATCCTAAACTGAATGAAAGATAGAGTTAACCGAAGTGAAAGATAATTGTTGCACTTTGTCCTTGCTGCAAGTTTGAGATGCCTGAGCTTTATCATTTTCCTGCCATAAAACAAAACAAATATCTCCAAGGGTCTAAGAAAAATACCCTGCTAGGAAATATGACCCTTATATTCATATTCAAATTTTTGCTTTTTTCCCCCTCCATGTTATCTCTGATAATTACATTATTTTTATTCCTAATTTCTTTAAAATCTAACACTCTGTATGGTATTACATCTAACCTCTGGAATAGTGTAGCCACGTGTGTTAAAGCCTAGTGAGCAGTCTTTGTAGGATATTCACAAAATTGGAGCAAACATTTGCTTTGGAGAAATAAGAAGGGGGTGTAAGGAGTAGAAATGGGGTCTGAAGCCTAGATCTCAAAAGTGCCCACCTAATTTCCCTTCCTTTGTCTCTCGGTTCATGTTAAGATACAACTCAAATACTTCTTCTACCTCATCTTCATAAGTTCACTCTCAACATTAATATACACCATATACATGATATATGTGATACATACATTGCATTCAAAACCAGATGAGTTTCCCAGCAACCTCGTACGTGGAGTTGCTCTGCAAACCTATTAGATCTGGCCCAGAAAGCCAATAGAAATCTGGCACCTTTGAACAGGAATCATTGCCGTGATCCAAGTTCTGATACAGCCCAATCCTTACATTAAGGTTAAAAAAAAAAAATCATGTTGGCTTCTATGGGCATGTCTGGGAGAGCAAAAACTGGTTACCCTCTTGACACAGCACAAAACTTAGAACTCAACGCGCATTTCCTGAAACGTGTGGCAATTCCTCTAACCAAAATGAAAGTAGGCTGCCCTGTCCTTTGTGACTGCCACATCATTACTCAAGTAGCACTCTGCTTGTGGTGGGGAGGCATTTATGTGCATACCATCCCCTGTAAAAAGCGACCGGGAGTTTTTTACAGGGGAGCAAACTGAGGCAGCAAGACCCCAAAGAACTTACCTGAAATCACAGGGCACTTTAAGGACAGGGTGGCTGACTTTTGGATTTTGCTAGATGGCGTAGCTTTTCAGAAAACTTGACTGCCTCCAGGAAGCAAATAATGGCTTATTCAGATTGCTTAGTTCAAACGCACATAAGTTACGGCACCAAAGATTAAGAAAACAGGTAGCGTGTTCATGCTAGTCCGTGATCAGGCCAATTAATAACTTTTGAGATTCTGCTGCATTCCAATAATCCAGAACTTCCTAGCTAGAGCTGGATCAAATAAATAGGCGTTATCTGGGACAGGCAGACAGCCTGTCAGTGCTGTACTAAGAAAAGGGTAGTCGGGTTGCCCTCTGACTCAGCTGAATATTATTCGAAAAGTGAATTTTCACTGTACCAAGTTTAGATTTAACATTTTAACGTCGTAGTAATGCTTGCCAGTAACTTTGCAAAATATCCCTGGAGCATTAAGAGAAAAATGAACATCTTTTCATAGGAGAGGGAAGCTCTAAAGTTACATCATGCTTGTAAATAGTAGCACATATAACAAAAAGAAAAAAATATATTGAGAAGAAGAAATAGGAGTACCTACTTGAGGAGAAGAATGTCACTGAAAGACTGTCTTCTTATGCTATAGAAGGGGCAAGGGAAAGGAACATTAACCTTTCAAGCCCGGTAAGGAGCTTCTGAGCATGGAGCCTTTATTTTCAGTTTTGGTGAAAGCTGTTCTGAGGCAGTAGACAGGAGGCTGTTATGACCATGAAATTAGGAAATGTGGGAACTCAAAAATAAAGAACTAGCACCACCATTTGACTAGGAGTGGAAACATCTCCCGTACAAAAGAGAGGAGGGGGTGGCCTTTCTTTCTCCACATGAGGCCCGTTTCTAACTATCTTAGCACTTGGGTCAAGGTAGACGTCTCACAAGGGTGTAAGTCATCTGTTAATCTGCCTGAAAATTTTTTTAATGTAATCCAGCTGATTTTCTCTTTGCTACTAATGAAGCTTGAAGTCTAGACAGGCATGCTGAGTTGGAAAAATAATAACAATCAAGGATTCATTCAGCACATCAATTTTGTTGATCCCAGATTAGTTAAGGAGTCGGGACACCTGTTTGGTGAGCGTTTTCGTATCTTTCTCTTTCAGCATTGACTCAAGGACTCTGCATGTCTGGTCACTGATGAATTAGGTTCTGGACTTCAGTATCCTGCAGAGGTTAGCTTCTCTCTGACTCTGAAGCCATTCCTCTGCCACCTGATCTTCCCAGGAACAGCTGGCTTTCCTCCAGCCATTTAAGAGTTTGTGGCATGTTCTGTTTTGTTTCATTTGCATGGGTAGTATGTATTCTAAAGGATTTTTTTTTGAACATATTAGATTTTTCTGCTCAAGTCCGAAGAAAGGCTGGTTTTTCTGCAAGTGAGAATGGTGGAAGAGAGGTTGAAGAAGAGGAGGCTCTCTTGCTCATGGGCTTTCTAGAATCTCCAAGTGCAGGCTGACATCTGTAGGGCAAGCCATGCATCTCAAAACTGGCTTAGGAGAGAAAATCAAAATTCTCACAATCAATGCTTTAAAACATTTAGAAATAAAGGCTCTTAATTGTCTTCCATCATCTCTATACTTGCAAGTTAGCCTGTAAAATAATTTGAATATGCAAATTTGTCTGAGATTAATTTCCACATAGAGCAGGATATATTTTAGGTAATATGTAAAGTATTTCATTTTGACTTAAGAAACATAGAATTTCAACAAGATGCACTTACCAAAAAACGCATCATGTATACTAATGCATTGTGGCAGTTTTATTAGCTTTTTATTATTTTTATTATGACTTGTGGCAAAAGGTAAATTATTTACTAAAATGTTTTGAACACTTAAAACATTTTGAAAGCAAAATATTTTTTTCTAAATTAATTAAATCCTATAGTTATTTGATTTGTCAGAATGGGTGAGGTATGCTCTTCAAATAGCATTTAGCCACCTGTTAAAATCAGTTGTGCACATCAGTACAGAGAAGAAAATTATTTAGAGCAACATTTCTCAAAATAGGACATCCAGTGAATTCTGAAAATTTAAATGTATAATATACAATTCAGATAAAATAAAAATTAGGTCAATCATCCTTCAAAGACTATTACTGACATTCATTTGTATTCTAATATGTGCTTTCTCAAGTGGGAGAGTACAAATAACAGCAAAAGCCTTCTGAGCAGGCACTAGAGGTCAATACTATTCTAAGCACTTTCACGACAACTCAATGAGGTAAGTACCATTGCAAACCCATTATACAGATGAGGAAACCGTAGGATACCAAGGTTAAGTACCTACCCCAACATTTTATAGCTGGAGTCATGGTTCAAACTCAGGTGGTCTGACTCAATCACCAAAGCTTTTAACACTCCACTGCAGAATCAAAACCAGCACATGGTGGGAACACAAATGTTTTACGTGTATCATTGGAAGAAAAAATTGAGAAGTTATCAGTGAATGGGTAAGAACATGTTTCTACAGATTGATATAGAAAGGTTACTATGAATCATCTTAAAGTTTATCATGCTAATGAAAACACTAAAAATAAAAATGTCTGCTTGGACTGACATTGTTTTAAAATATTCTGTGCTTTCTTCTAGAAAAAAAAAATCTCCTTTGAGGAAAAGTTTCTAATTAAATTGTGTTCACCATTGTTAGATAGACTGAATAATGAAAAAACAAATAGGAAGAAAAGAACAATGTAAGGGAAGCAGCGTGATACAGTGTAATTGAAACCAACACGGTGCAAATTTAATCTCATAAGTATAATTCAAAGAGAAGTATCACACCTTTATGCCTAATTCCCTCACATGCATTTTACAAGTGAAAAATGAAGCCTTTTATTTCATCGAAGTCAGGTTATCCACTATACCTTTACTTTTTAAAAATCAACATACACATTCCCTTAAGTGGCATGCTGTTTGTTAAGAAATACAGAACAAGGAAGTTCTAGATCTTTCCAGGTTCCAACATTTTTTTTTTTTTTAAATACTTCTCATTCCAGAAGTGATCACTAACAGCCTGGTCTTCACAAGCAAAGTAAAGCAGAAAATTGATGCAATCTGTCTGGGTCATTCAAGCAAAATTCTGCTGTGATCTGGGTGATTCAGGTTAAAATAAAACTCAGGTTTTTGATTTGGAGTGGTTTTGTCTGATGCCCCAGGCAATAGCAGAGTTTGTGACTCAATTACACAGTTAATTGTCCAAATTCTTTGTTTGCCCTTATTAGCAAAGATGTTTGCTTTGGGCGGCGCTCTACGTATGACTTCATCGGATTCTGAAGGCAGCCCTGCACATTCAGTTGGCCTCGTGAAGAGAAATCAAAATTGAAACTCTGCCTTGAGACACCAGTCAGTACCCAAGCACCCACTCACTCAGCTCTCTAAGGGCAATTGCCCTGCCCTCAGCTCCTGTTGCCTAGACAACCAAGTCACATCCACATGATCCTCAGCCCCACCTCAGATAGAGCCAATTGGATCAGAGTTAAGCATCTAATCCAGATAGGCGGGAACCAAGGACATGGCCTAATGTGAAAAGATGAATTTGACCAATCATATTCAGCTCTCAGGATGTATGAATTTTGGAAATCTAGACTGAGATAGCAAGACACACAGGCAGGAAGGATGTCTTGGGGTAGACTGGAGGCCACAGTTAGCAAAGGCCCTTAGCAAATGAAGTTACGTGAGGACAGAGAAATCCAATGGCCAAGATGAACAAATATGGGGCTCTGGGCCCATGAGCGCATGGCAGGGTCTGTACAGCTGCGTTGGTCACTGGCCGGGTTGTGAATGTCACACAAATTCTTCCATAACCCTTATTACCAGGTATCCAAGGGAGTCTCTGTTCCTTGCCATAAAAACCTGTAACTAAAACACTCATCCCGGATCACAGGTGCTAGTTTGTGTAGCAGAAGGCAGACTAGCCAGCAGTCCTGTTTTCAATGTACAGGTCCAGGGTATTTGAAAACAGAGCCTTAATAGAACCAATACCTGGTGACTCAAATTGAAACTCTCTAGTTGAAGCTTACAGGGATAAAGATAGTCTCTTTCTCAAAAAAGAAAAAAAAAAAAAAAAAAGAAGGACCAACTTCCTTCAGATAACAAAGATGTTAGGCAGAAAATACTTTTGCAAAAAGATAACAAATTCAATTAAACCTTACCCTTCATCTCTAGAAAGGCCTTTAAAATTTCCCTTCATAAATCACATGCCTCTTCTTTATATAGAAAAAGATATATAGCAAGTCACAAACATCCCATGTGAAGAAATAATTATTGAAAAAACTTCTGGTAGAAGAATAAATGGGCTTTTATACTGATAGGGGTGACAAAGGAAATAGCATCTGAAGAATACCATGGTTTAAAGTGGAAAAGCTAGGGGCTTCCCTGGTGGCGCAGTGGTTAAGAATCCACCTGCCAATGCAGGGGACATGGGTTCGAGCCCTGGTCCGGGAAGATCCCACATGCCACGGAGCAACTAAGCCCGTGTGCCACAACTACTGAGCCTGCGCTCTAGAGCCCGCGAGTCACAACTACTGAGCCCACGTGCCACAACTACTGAAGCCCGCGTGCCTAGAGCCCGTGCTCCACAACGAGAGAAGCCACCACAATGAGAAGCCCGTGCACCGCAACGAGGAGTAGCCCCCGCTCGCTGCAACTAGAGAAAGCCCGCACACAGCAACGAAGACCCAATGCAGCCAAAAATAAATTAAATAAATAAAAAATTTTTTAAATCTTTAAAAAAAGAAAAGTGGAAAAGCTAGTCACTCTGCTGAGCAAAGAAAATCTCTCCGTGACCCTCCTTACTCCCCCAAGTCCCTGCCCCTCCATCTTCTCCCCAGACACCAGTCCCTGACCACTGCTCAACCCCATCCGTCTCGGTTGCCAGATACACAAACACACACACGCTTCTCCTTGGTGGGAAGCAAGGTCTCAACTAGCATTCGGAGAAGGTTGGCCCTTCCAGGAGTTTATTTTCATGGAGTAATAGGAGAACTTCTAAGGGGAAAAGAGAACCCCACAAATGTCATGCAAGGCCAAGGAGCCAGGGCCAGAGGAAAAGGGTTTTTAAATACAGCACAGATTTGTCACTGTTTGTCAAGTGTACTGCAAGAACAGGCTGCTATAAAAAGCAGAAGAAAAATCTCTGTAAGACATTGAGAGCAAAGGGAAGCCTTGATTCCTAAACCACATGACAACTAGGAGCGAGCTGCTCTCCCCACTTGAGGATCCGGCCACCTAAGCAGCAGGTGAACCAGCCCTCATTGGCGCCTCTGATTGGCACCAGCGGCAACCGCCTTGGCTTCAGCAGGCCTGCAGTGACTCTCAACACCTGGGGCAAGTTCAGCAGCAACTGCTTATTCATCTGGGGACACAGGAAGGAAGAATTTGATAGGACTTCAGCTTGTAAAAAAAAAAAAAAGAGTTGATGGAGAACAGAGCGAGAACAATATTATTTTCCTATTGTTTTCATCCTATTTTTTTTCCTGGGCTGGTTTATTCTAGGGAACTATGGATTACAAGAACTTCAGACTCTGTCCCCAAAACATCTCCAGCCTCCATCCCTTCTATTTCCTTCGTCATGTTACTACTCAAGCCTTCTTCAGCTCTGAGCTGGACTATTGCAATAGCATCCTAATAGCATCTGACTGCCTCCAGCCTCTCCTATTTCTGGTCCACTGAACATACCTTCACCAGATTACCTTCCTGACTAATCATCGTCGTCATGTCACTACACGAGCAAATTAAGTGCAAACCACTCACCATCTCCCCGAGAATCCAGTCCCAGCCCACCTCTTCAGCCTCAAGCTCTGGTCAGGTGGCCTCGTTCCCTGCTCCCAGTATCCCACACTTATGTATCGACCTCTTCCCTGTCTGGGTTAGTTATGATCCTACCACTTCTTCAAAGTTCGTCTCAAAGAACATGTTCTCTAGGGGGCCCCTTCCTGATTGCCCACCCACCTCTGAATCCCCACTGAGCATTGCTTGCACTTGTCGCCTGCAGTAACAAGTACTTAAGAAGCACCTCCTCTATGCCAGGCAAACGTGGATAGACATGGCCTTAAGGAGTTTGTGTCTAGAAGGGATAGACCCTTCAACAGATGAATTGTATGACAACCTAATAACTAATGCATCAGAACTGAAATATAGTTTTCCTGAACACTTGGTAACACTCTTAGGGAAATGAAAATTCAGTCTGGTACTGAGTTACTTGTGCATCTCCCACACCTCCTACCACCAACTGATTGTGGTCAATTGCAGGTTACCTGGGAATGTGTCATACTCCACCTAGATCCATGGCAGTAATTCACACAGTGCTGGACACACAGACTTTTTTTTTCATTAAAATGAATTTCAACTGGAAAAGAAGAGAGAGAAAGTCCTGTTCATCCCAATCTCCATCCCTCTGTCATCCCCAGGGGCCTAGGAGACCTACATTTACCTTGCTCTCCAAGTAGCAGAAACAATGCAGCTTGACCATTTACAGGAGTACGGAGCAGCCTCAACCCCCAAGCACATCTCTGCCTGGGTTTAGAAAGCTTCCTCTACAACCTCAAAATCTATACCGGAGGGCTTCCCTGGTGGCGCAGTGGTTGAGAATCTGCCTGCTAATGCAGGGGACACGGGGTCGAGCCCTGGTCTGGGAGGATCCCACATGCCGTGGAGCAACTGGGCCCGTGAGCCACAACTACTGAGCCTGCGCGTCTGGAGCCTGTGCTCCGCAACAAGAGAGGCTGCGATAGTGAGAGGCCCGCGCACCGTGATGAAGAGTGGCCCCCGCTTGCCACAACTAGAGAAAGCCCTCGCACAGAAACGAAGACGCAACACAGCAAAAATAAATTAATTAATTAAAGTCTTTAAAAAAAAAATCTATACTGGAAACTATTTTCCCTCAAGGCCTAATACCTTTAAGGTCCTTGAAGTAAGGACATGAAGCAAAAAAAAAATGAAACATAGAAAACAAGAAGGAAAACTAGATAATTACATCAGAGACAAGGCATAACATATTTAAGTTACACCGTTTGGGCATTAAGTAAAATAAGAGGATAACAGAAAATAAAAGGCAATCATTTAGATCACGAGATCGTCGTAAGTGTAAAATGTGCTTAAAAGGGTTAATAATATGAATATAATTTTGTTGCCATCACTTGGGCAATGAATGTGTTCGATCATTTTCCCCACAATCAAATTGTGGTTGGTTACTACATATATATATATATATATATATATATATATATATTTCTCTTTTATAAAATCATCTAGCCTTTTCTGGTTTGCTTACTCCACTTTCCAAAGCAAAGATCTATATGGATGGTTCCAGGGGATTTGGAATCCCCTGAAATCATAGCCAACCTTTTGGCTACATAAACACATGTGTATTTTTCTGAGAAGGGAGTCTAGAAACTCCACGTGATTCTTTAAGAAGCCTAAACGAGATTAAGAACTACTAAAGGCATGGGCTCATCATTATAAGCGCTGTGACGTATACGATTATGTTTCTTTGAAATTTTTTAACATTGCCTGTATGGTTACTTTTTCTTTTCAAAACTAACACCTTTTACCAAATTACTAAAGTTTTACAATTTGTACCTTTCTTCTAAAATAAATTGAGATAGTCATTTCTCATTTTTTAACATTTTACTTGTAAAACTCCAAAGAGATCTTGTTTTTAAAACCTTAGGGCCAGCCAGCAATTACCAAGCAGTAACATGAAGCAGCCCCTGGCATTCAGAATGAACCCTAGAAGATCAAGGTTGAATACTAACTTAGCAGGTAAACATTTTTCCTGTAAAGGTGGGACAGACAGTTGATATGCATGTGAGGGTTTGTAACCGGTTTTTGTAACCTCTGCGTTTTCAGTGCCTCTTGTGGTGTTTCTGCGCTTAAGAGAGGTGTGTAAGAAGCAACAGCAGATTTCCAGATGCAGACAGCCCCAGCACCTCGCAGGGAGCCTGTCTTCCAGAGTCACCACAGGGGGGTCTTTGTTTGTTGAGACATTTAAAAGGTGTTTTGCCGGAATCCACACTCCAAGGAGGAGCCGTGAAAGGAGAACTGGCCCAAGCCAAGCTGTGGGTCACCACTAAACCACCCAAAGCAGCCAGAGCCAGCAGACGCTCTCGAGCAGAGGAAACAGTCTGTCGCAAGGAGTTTGTGTCCTATTTATTCAGGCAAAGAAAGGGTATTCATTTCAACCAGCAAGGGAAATGTTAGGTTATGTAACCCTGGGACGAAGAGAATGAGGCTTTTTTTTTTTTTTCTTTTTCCTGGAGAAAAGTATTGTGAAATAGTCCAGAAACAACCTCCAGTTTCCATGGTCACTCCTGCCCCCAGAAGCCTCTAGATCACAAGATCAACAGTCAGAGCCGTGGGCTGTCTTAGGGTTATGTTAGGATGAAGAGAAGCCAAAGGAGAACTGGTGGGCCCAGGACCCTCTCTCGTCTACTGTTGTCCCCTCCCCCATCAGAGCCTACCGGGGCCGTGGGAACCCTTGACCACGCACTTTCATCAGTCATTTCAGAACAACCACAGTCCAATCATCCTGAAGCATTTTTCCCACCTTCTCACACTCCAATGCAACCTTAGAAAGAAGCCTTATTTATGGCTCTGCTGCACAGAGCCAGCCTGAAGCATCATTAAGAATTATTGAAAAGGGATGCTTAAGTAAGCCTGAGGTTGACCAATGTATCAAAACTCCAGTCTGATGAGGACCAGAGTTTGCTTTTTTTAAGGGAAAAATGAGAATGTGAGCCCAAGTGAGGTGTCAGCCAGGAGGTGGGTCCGGAGAGGCAGGGACAGAGGGAGTGTGAGTGCTGTGAGTGAGAAGGACCCCAGCTAGCTGACGGAGCAGGGACAGGGAAGTGACCACAACCGACCTCAGCACTGGCAGAGCCCCAGGTGGCAGGACACACAATAGGCCATGGAGCCTCAGGTTGTCCAAGACGTGGGAAGTTCCACTTCTGGGGAGACTAGGGCATAAGGCCAAGACTCAGCCACAAGCAAGGCAAACCCAGTCACTTGGGAAGAGATTAGCTAGGGCACCCATTCATTTCTTTTTTTCATCTAATAATTATTTACTGAGCCCCTATAAAATGCCAGGCATTGTTCCAGGTGTTGGGGACATAGGAAACAAAATAGACCAAAATCCCTGACTTTGTGGAGTTTATATTCTAGTGGAGGAAGAAGGGAGGTAAACAATAACTAAGAAATAAGATAGAGAAGCTCAAGTGGCAAGAAGTGTGAAGGTGAAGATTAAGCAGGGCATGGGGACAAGGGGCACAAAAGCAAGGTTGACCTTTAAGTGTGGCAATCAGACAGGTGACCGTAGAGATGACACTGAGTGACCACCTGAAGATGGTGAGGGAGAAGCGTCCCGGGTCTGCAACAGCCCAGAGTAGTAGAAAGCACAAGGTCAGGAGTGTCCCAGGCATATCTGGGCAAGAGGGTGGAGCTAGAGGGGCTGAATTGGTGCCTACAGGGGTAGACAAAGGAGAAAAGGTGGGAGAGGTAACAGGAGCTCCAAGCTGTATAGGACCATCCAAAGGGAACTGCCTTTTACTCTCAGTGTGATGGAAAACCACTGGAGGCCTTTGGGCAGGAGTGACATGACATGACTCCAGTTTGAAAAGGCCCACAATACCTGATTAGTACAGACCTATGGGTGGGGTGGGGAGAGACAGGAGGGGCAAGGACCAGGGAGGAGGCCACTGCCCCAGCCCAGGTGAGAAGCCAGGGTGCCCACACCAGGGCAGTGGTGGTCAGTGTGGCCAAGTAGTTACATTCTAGGTGAACTTGAAAGGTAGAGCCAACATGCTTGCTGATACACATGACGTCCAAGGAGTGAGAGAGAGAAAGGAGGCCAGAACACCCCCAAGGCTTTTGGGGTCCATCCTCCAGAACCCTAGTATGGAGCCGTTATTTACTCAGATAAGGAAGACCCAGTAGGCCCAGGTGGGAGGAAGAGAGGGTTCTAGAGTCCAGCTTTAGACATGCTAAGTTTGAGATGCCAATTTAGACACCCAAATGGATATAAGTTGACAATCGAGGTCAATAGAAAGGGCTTGAATGGAAATATAAATGGGGGGGTGGAGGTCATCAGCGTACAGATGGTATTTAAAACTTCGAAGACAGTGGCTCCTGGTTGGTGACGGTGGAGCCCGGCCTCTCTTCTCTTCTGCTCAGCCGCCCAGGGTCTCTGCCTCCCTACCCTCAGGTACCTATAATCTCCCTATTACCTGGCTTCACCTGGGTTTGCTTTGCCCGTTCCTGGCTTTACCTCCCTCTTCATCTCAAATGCGTTTATTTACTTCTTCTGAGTCCTGTTCTCTCAGAGCGCTTTTCTTTGGATGTAACAGACCAGCAGATATAAAATGAAATGAATAGGTCTCAATGTCTGGAAATCGCTTTTCAAGCTAATGTGAATTCTTTTTAATAGGGAACTTTTAGGCCATGTCAAAGGTCCCATCTGGGACACGTGGCATCCTTTGAATTGCATGGGGGAAGACAGCTGGCTCCGAGGATGAAAGTGTTGCCCTTGAGATACAAAATAGACATTCCATCCACTCTCAAAGACAATCTTTCCACAACTGGATCAGGACCTTTGAAAAATATATATATTTCCACCACAGTTCAAATAAAGGCTATCAATACTATTTCATACCATTTCACTCAGCATTTTCATAGCATCTTAAGTGCTCCAGAAGTTCAATTGAAGAAAATCTTATTATTTTGAAAGTCAGGAAGAGCCAGAAGGTATGGGAGCAGTGCCAGAAGAAGAGGCTATTGACAGCTAGAAAAAATCCACAAACGTGCATCGGTCCACACAGGTGTCTAGTACTAGGCTAAGATCCCTCGCCTGGAGAGACTTCTAATGGGCATTTTTCCATCGGTTACTAGCAGTTCTCAACCCTGGCTGTCAACTAACGAGTCTTTACAAATGTCTAGGCCTAAACCACACCCTCAGATGTTCTCATTTCTGGGAAGAGACCAGAGCATCATTTTTTTTAAAATCTCCAGGTGAATCCAATGTGCAGCAAAAGTTGCAAACCCCTGGGTTGGATTAATCTTTCGACACTGTTTTCTATGAATCTGTCCCATTCAAGGCCATTCCTGTACCTCGTACACACATGATCAAACCAGATCATGACATCACCAGTTGTCATGTTTCTGTATATGACTATTTCTGTATATTTACTTCCTGTTTCTTACATTACATTTGCTTTAACATATTTTTCATTATTTTTTTTTACAGGTTTGCCATGTTGAACGGTACCGCTTAAGAGAATGTGTGAACCTTCATTAGTGGAAAAGAAAAACTCCCGGGCAACAGTTCCAACGCCTGAAAAAACAAAGCTAAAACAATACAGTATTCCAAATTTATGTCAAGACTTCCTCCCTTTGCAAACTCTGCTGCAGAAATTACACTGCGTACCCTGTTCCCAGAGCAATTCTCTTATTGACAATGTGGGTGAAGAAGTAAACAGAAAGAGCCATGCTCATTTCAAGCCTCTGAGAAACACAGGCCAGAAGAAAAACAAAATCAATCAACCTTTTCCAAGTGGAAAAGAACAACCCAGCAGGGACTGAAGTTCTATATTCAGCTTTTAAAAGAGTATTTCAAACAGTAAAGAACAAAATACTAGGTAATCCCGCCAAAGATTTACAAACAACATGACAGAACAATGCAAACCGAAGGGATACCACAGGGCGTAGGTTTACTCTCGAAGGAAAAGCCGGACGCCCTGAACTTCATTAATGAAATACTCCATGTGTTTGCACTCATTCACAGCAGCCTCTCAGGGAACCACTGGGCTGTCAGTACTATTCTCTATTCTTACCTTTAAAAACTTTTGTAAACACCGTCAGCAAGCACTTGAATTCCCATTTTACAGAAAGAGAGATAAAGGCAGGAAGATGTTAATTTCTCTGATCAACAAAGTAGCAGTTAAGCTGCCTCTGACACAGCTAAGAGTAAAAGGCACCCATTTCTGATTGTTTTTCCGTGTCATCAGGCACCACAAAATTTCCGTCCATCTTCCCAAGAAAATCAGTGCCTATCATTTCATGTTCTAACTCAAATTTTCCTTTCTTTTTCAAGAACTCTTTCCTGTATTCTCCCCAGGTCTTTCTTTCTCCATACTCTGTCTGCATTTCCCAACTGCTTTTCACGGTTCAAACTCTGTTATGATCAGCGCTAAGGGACTATCTAAAATCCTTCTGCTAGGATTTTGGTGAATATACGTGTCTTGAGACAAGCAGCCATCTGCTAGGACTTGGTGATGTTCCTTACTGAAGAGCGGTTTCTCTGGTGAGGCAGCTTCCATGAGCGGTAAGGGGTAGATGGGGAGAGGGTGCAGATAAGGGATCTCCAGGATGCCTTCCCACGAGGGGTGCTAAATGCAGTGTGCCAGGGTGCCACGTCAGGGGAGGGAATGGTGCCCAAGTGTTGGCTCTGTTAATTAGCACAATTTGAAGACAATTATGACAAGACCACACGGGGAGAGCGTGATGTGTCAAGTGGAGTAGACCATTAAGTAAACAGGAGTACCGAACTGTATTTCCTGGGTGGTTGTGAAAAATCTTCCAAAACCTGAACAGAAGGATGCTGGGGGCTTTAGTTCTCTGGAGTAACCAAAAGGAAAAGCACAAGCAAAGCCACGTCACCACACCCTGATCACTCCCAGATCGTCCCAAGTGCACTCGACTTACTTTAATGTTTGTTAATAAGATAAGAACCTTGCAATTTCGGCTCCAGAGAGATACGTGGCTGGTGTCTCCCATATCGCAGTCCATTAAGAGCCACTGCCCTTGGAAGACCAAGCAGGACCAAGCAGGGACCTGTGCTGGGAAGGTGCTGGAAGCAATGTTGGGGAGATAGGCTGGCTTCCCTCTGGCACCTCCCGCTACCCACCCACACTCACCTTGTTTCTCCTGTTCCCTTTGCTTTCGCCACCCAGCTCTTGACTTACATCAGTCCTATTTCAATCCTTGCTTCCCTGAATTCTGACCTTCGTTGAGTTTCTAATTCTCTTGCTTTCCTCCCTTCCTCTCAGATACAGTCAAAACCTTGATTCTGTCTCCTAACCCTTTGCCACCTTCACCTGTGACCTAGGATCCTGGACCTCAGCCCGCTCTCTGCTGCCCCCACCTGGTCCACAGCCGCATATGCAGATGGTAATCTGACGAACCGGCCCTTATCCAACGCAGCTTCACCTGATTTCTGACACCAACTCGAATTTTGCTAATTTTGTTTCACCATAGCCTGACTTAATGTATGGATTCCAAGCAATTCTTAATATTTAATGGCCAGGTTATGCTAGTGAGTAAAGGAGTCACTTTAGGGGAAGTGTTGTGTTTTTTTTTTAAGGTAACTACCGAATGGTGGTAGCATGGTGAACATCCTAAAAAGTCCAGCCTAAAATGATGGCTTTTTTAAAATCACGAGGACACACTGTATAAATGTAGAGTTATTCCAAAAAGTGACCATTTATGTAACATTGTTTTTTTCTTCTTTCCTTCTACTTCAAATTTCCTATGACAGTAATAAAGGGGGTGGAAAGAAGAAGAAAGAGAAGGAGGAAAAGGAAAGACTTCTGGTTTGCGAAGCAGCTCAGAAACTTGTTAGAATAAGTTCCAGCACCTGAAGCCATGAGTTAACCATGCAGCCATTCACAGTCAAATAGACAGCAGGAGCATAAACGCGTGTTTACCTCCGCATCACCAGCGCGTGGCTGGAATCAGGTACACAGTAGACTTTCAACAAGTATTTGTTGAACGGACCAATGAATTCACATGTAATTAACAGCACTTTGTAATCCATACATTCACTTAGTAAGCTATACCTATGTATTTGCTCATTTATATAGCCTGGAAATGACAGCACTGCTCGTCATATGCACAGATACTCAATAGTTACATGCGCTATACTCTCTCCTCCTATAGCCTTAGTTATTCCTACCTTCATACTCCATATTACTGGTCAAAAATGGACCTAGAACTTAAAAGCTTTTGCACAGAAAAGGATACCATCAACAAAATGAAAAGACAACCTACTGAATGAGAGAAAATATTTGCAAATGATATGACCAATACAAGGTTAATGTCCAACATATATAAACAGCTCATACAACACAACATTGAAAAAACAAACAACCCAATTAAAAATGGGCAGAAGACCTGAATAGACATTTTTCCAAAGAGGAAATGCAGATGGCCAACAGGCACATGAAAAGATGCTCAACATCATTAATCATCAGGGAAATGCAAATTAAAACCACTATGAGGTATCACCTCACACCTGTCAGAATGGCTATCATCAAAAAGAACACAAATAACAGATGTTGGCAAGAATGTGGAAAAAAAGGGAACCCTCTTACATCATTGGTGGGAATGTAAATTGGTGCAGCCACTGTGGAAAACAGTACGGAGGTTTTTCAAAAAGCCAAAAATAGAACTACCATATGACCCACCTATTTCACTCCTGGGTGTAAATCTGAAAAAAAAACAAAAACAAAAAACCCCACTAATTTGAAAATATACTCGTACCCCAATGTTCAAAGTATCATTACTTACAATTGCCAAGATACGGTAGGAAGCAACCTAAGTGTTCATCAACAGATGAATGGATAAAGAAGATGTGATATATATACATATATATATGTGTGTGTATGTGTATATATATATGTAAGCAATGGAATACTACTCAGCCTTAAAAAGAATGAAATTTTGCCCTTTGCAGCAACATGGATGGACTTGGAGGGCATTGTGCTCAGTGAAATAAGCCAGACAGAGAAAGACAAATACTGTACAGTATCACTTGCATGTAAAAAATACAACAAACTAGTGAACATAACATGAAAGAAGCAGACTCACAGATATAGAGAACAAACTAGTGGTTACCAGTAGAGAGAGGGAAGGGGGGAGGGGCAAGATAGGGGTAGGGGAGTAAGAGGTACAAACTACTATGTATAAAATAAGCTCAAGGATATATTGTACAACATGGGGAATACAGCCCATACTTTATAATAACTATAAATGGAGTATAACATTTAAATTTGTGAATCGCTATATTATACACCTGTAATTTATATGATGTTACACATCAACTATATACTTCAATTATAAAAAATGGGCCTAGGAGTAGGAAAAGTATTTATTTTTTATAAATCACCAAAGCACTTCAAAGGCTGGCTCAGAAGATACTGGTCTAAAAATACATCTCTACATTTTTCTTCTTTAGAAAGCGTAGGATTTCTGAATGGAAATCTAATGCAGTCTTACTAATATTGTCAGGTTCCTCCACCAATGTCTGGGGGGTATTTAGTGGGACTGGTAAGTCTGATGATCTCAGGTAGAACAGAACTGTAACTTGGGTCCAATAGAAAATTATGCACTATCTTTTGTAATAGAGAAAAACCATTTGGCTGTAATTAATGTCTAAATTAAGCGCACTGAGGATAGGTAGGTTTTTAAAACAGCAAAAAGTAACATGGAATTGTTTATAGTTTATTTTCATAGACTCAATGTTGAGACATACAGTCTTAGAAAGATAAACCCAAAGGCCCAGTACAACGTGATGGGAACAGAGTTGCCTATGCTACTTTGAAAAAGAGTAACTTGAATACCATGGCATTTTAATTATTTATGGAAAAACTGACCAAACAAGATAAAGAGAGATATTATGTAACATAAAAGATAAGCTTTTATAAAGGAAGTATAACAATCAGTAGACTGAAGGGCCCAAACGACGTAACAGCTAAATAGATAAAGCAAAAGCTCTTTAGAAGTGCAAGAACTTGATTAAAAGGCAATTATGGTGAAAGGTGTCAATAGATCTGTTAGAAGTAAATCAATATTACATTCAATTATCTACATTTGAGAGTGATATAGGGATCCTGAGATTCAACTGCAGAATATTTTTCCATCAACCATTTATAAAATTTGGTTATGAGTTTAGGCACAAAGCATACGCTAAAAATTTTTGCAGAGAAAGCATAGGTTTACAGAACAAATAATCTGATAATAATCCAATAAACCTTGGATAAAAAGTAAATAAAAATTTACTTAAAAATTAGGATATATATACTTAACTAACCTCAGAACTGATGAAATCAAAGGTGATACTCAAACTATCTCGAAGGCAATGAAAAAGATGCTTCACACCAAAACTTATGGGTCACAAAAGAAACTGAGTTAAATGAAGTTTTTTTATATATCATATATATAATGATATATCTTATATATAATTATAATACCTATATAATTGTTTCTTTATATCTGTAATTGTATGTTTACAATGTAATTATCTGTATAATTATATCTATATTATATAGACATCATTATAATTGTACAATATATGTGATTTTATATTATATAACTATATATAATAATATAAAATGATAAATATATCATGTAACATATTATATAATATCATTATATATGTATATATTATATATACTATATATAATTTAATACTCATTTTAAGAAATCAGAAATGAGCAAAATAAATCCAAAAAATTTAAGAGAAACCTGAAGCTAAAGAAAGACCAAAAAAATAGAAAGAATAAGTAAATCTGAAAGCTGTTTCTTTGAAAAGACCAATAAAATAGATCTATTTCTTATAAACCTGATATGGAAAAAAACAAAAGAGAGAAAGAATTAAAATATGTAAAACTAACAATGAGAAAACAGTAGTGTTTAAGAGAATTACACAGGCAAACCCAAGACAGTATGAAAAACCTCCTGGCAAACCTTCCTAGAAAGATGTAAATTACTAAAATTGACCCAAGAAATTGTGGGAAAGTTGAGTACATCAATTATCATAGAGCGGGAAAGGTCTCAGAGAGCTGTCTTTGAAAATGGGTTTATGAGCTAATGGGGTCACAGCTTAGTCCTATTGAACACATAAAGGAAACACTAATTATGAGGAAACCATTCCCTAAATGGCCTGGTGGGTTCCCTACTCCTTATAGGCCAGAGGCATGGAGTTGGGGTCTGGTGGGACCAGAGCCAACAAACACTTCTCCTACGTTTGCACCTTTACTTTGTAGGGCCAAAGCAACAGTGAGACTTAAAGGAAAACCTGCCCTGATCCCCTCTTGGAAAATACAGCTAGCTGGTGGAGCAGAGTGGTTAAGACAGTAGATGCTAGAGGCAGGCCTGGGGTTGGTTCCTGGCATTCCCACTGACGAGCTGTTCAACCACCCTAAGCCTCCATTTTCTCAGCTATAAAGTGGGACTAATAGTGGCGCCCACCTCAGGGGTTACTGTGTTGATGAGATGAGCAGTAAACACATGAAAAGATCTACCACCATGCCAAGCACATGACATGCTCAGAGTGTTAATATTGCTATTTCAATTAGGCCAGGAAAACTACAAAAAAAGATAAAAGAGAACAAAAAGCAAAAACAGAACAGCTACCATCAAGTGCAAGAACTTCTAACTCCTAGTGACCCACCTTGTACTGGGAATTCTCCAGGAATTCCTCTCCATTCCCTGGGAGCATAGCTGTACCTCTCATTTCTCTATTCCACTTCCTCTATGATTCCTTCACACATTCCTCTGAGATCCATTCTGAGCCCAATTCTACCTCACTTTCTACATAGCATTTTACTACCATTTTTCTGTGAAAAAGGAAAAAGGAAGGTAATGTGACCCATTTTCCCAACTCCTTCCTCTCCACTTCAATACATATCTTCTATGTATTGTATATCTTTCACCTAGACTTGCCTCCCATTTTCTCAACTATTGAAACATTGATTCATTCAACAGACACTTCATTGAGCTCCTACTGTGTGCCAGGAGCAAAGGGAACTGTGCTGACTAAGCAGAAGAGGTCTCTGCCCCAGTGAAGCTAGTGGAAAGGGGCGGACAATGAATAAACAAGAGAACATCAAGTGGCGAGACATGCAGTAGAGACGTGGAGACGTGGGTATTGGAATGGACACTGGCTGCTTTGGACTGGATGATCACAGAAGGCCTTAATGATACAAAGGTTACAAAGGTGATATAAAGGAGCCAGCCACGTAAGGGTCTGAGCAAAGAGCACTGCAGGAAGATGGAATTGCTGGAACAAAGGCCCAGGCGGGAGCAATCTGGGCAGGGCTGAGAAAATGCAAGAGATATACAGTCGTCCCTCGGTATCTGTGAGGGATTGGTTCCAGGACCTCCGTGGACACCAAAATCCTCGGGTGCTCAAGTCCCTTATATAAAACGGTGAAGTATTTGCATATAACCTACACACATTTCCTTCCATATACTTTAAATCATCTCTAGATTACCTAATACAATATAAATAGTAGCCAGTGCAAGGCAAATTCAAGTTTTGCTTTTTGGAACTTTCTGGAAATTTTTGGAAAATATTTTTGATATGCAGTAGGTAGAATCTGCAGATGCAGAGCCCGTGGATAAGGAGGGTTGACTGTAAAAGGCAGTAGGGAATATAGGAGGAATTATAGCTAGAGAGGCAGATAGGAGCCAGTTCACAGGGGCTTTTGTGGTCCAGATAAAGAGCCTAGATTTTATTCCAAGTGCAAAGCAAGGCCACTTTTCCTTCCTCCAAGACTAAGTTTCTCCCATGCACTTATTCCATAGCCTTTGGCCTGGGTCTTAGTTTACCTCCAACAAGCTCTCTTCAGTATCTTCCATTTCTTCCCTCTCCCATGTGCCCTTCCCCTCAACTTGACACATGCTTCAAGATCTCCCATTAATTAAAAGAAATCAACTTCCCTTGATTCTGCTTCTCACTCCAACCAGTCCCATTTATATTTGTTTTCACTACACTTTCTTTAAAACCTAATGATGGCAAACACACATAATGCTTATTTATGCCAGGCTCTGTTCTGACAGCCTTATCCTTATTAACTCATTTAATCCTCACAACAACCTTATCAGGTGGTTATACGGTTATGCCCATTTCACAGATGAAGAAACTGAGGCAGGGGTCATTAATAACTTGCCCAAGATCATCCCGCTAACAAGTGGCAATCCCAAGATTCCCAGGCAAACATTCTGGTGCCAGAGTCTTCCCTCTTCGTCTGGTTTGGCACCCCGGGGCTTGCTCCTTGAATAGGACTTTTGTCTCCTCAGGTTCCTCAAGCAATTTTTTTAAGGCTGTTGTTGTCCTTTCTTCCCCCACCTTCTTAAATTTCTCTGTCGATTTCATAGTGTGGAATACCTTCTCTGTGGTGGGACACACTCCTCCCACGGTTCCTGTGCAGCTCACCTTTAACCCCGTTCTCCTTCCTCCCCGTGACACTAGCCCATTCCCAGAAACGAGCACCCGCACCCGGATCTCAGTACAACAGCCTCCTCATTGGTGCCGATCCCTTTAGGCTTCCCAGCTCCTAAACAGCTTCCCCACCACTGCAGTGAATGTCTCTGAAGCCCAGTTGTCACCAACACCCTGCTCAGATATACGCTGTGGTTCCACGTTTCCTACAGAACTGAGAGGTCATGGAGCCAGGTCAAGAAGACAGCAGTGGGCCTGGCCAGGTCAGTGGAGACTGGATGGAGGGGACAAGTGGCCCAGGAGCTGTGGGCCCTTTTGTCATACTCATCTACTGGGAACCTGATTTCTGCTTCCACAGGGGCGGGTGAACATGCAGTTTTCTTCATAGAAGTAGTTGAGCTTATTAACCAAAAATGCTCTTTAAAGTACAGTAATGACAAAAAGAAGCATCTGTCTCTCCCTCCAGAGCAGCTGTGCAACTTCTTTTCCTCACTTCTAACAGCTGAACAAGAGGGCCAGTATTTGGGATCCCCTGGGAATGGGACTTTTTTCTTTCTAATATCTCCAAATCTAAGATTTAATTTTTTTCAATGCAGTTTTTCTTCCCCATTACAGGTTTAAATCAATTTCAGAATGCCAGTTACTTATGGCGGACACATTTCAACAATTTTCTATGAAGAGCCCAAAGAAAGACACTGAAATTAGCCAATTTCTTCTCATTACTATAGTTGTACTAGTGGAATTTTTTTTCAATAATTTCTTAGTTTTTCAATGCAATTGAAATTCTTTAGACCCTGACAAAATAAAATGTAATTTTAAAGTGTTACTAGAAAATATAGAAGGAAATAACTGTCCAAGAGATTTAGGGGAATTGAAATAAAATAAATGATTTGAGAACTAAAATGGTATAAAATTCTTGTCTCTGTCTCTTTGTAGCAATCATTTGAGATAATATCTCTACATGCCTAAAAGAGGATATGGATAAGAATGAAATCACTTCTTAATATGCCATTCTGTTTTTGGAAAATGTGATAAAACATTTTATGTTAGCAGTCTGAGGTGATTTAGAAATCATTTATTTTTGAAGTATCTGAAACCTTTTAAGTCTTGGCATGGGAAAAGGGAGGGTAGATCTATTTCTTAAAAGGAGAAGAAAAAGAAGGCTGGGAAGAATAGTGCTGGCCTAGTGGGATGACGGTGAGGCTAGTCATCTCTCCCTGGGACCACCCAGCTCTCACCCCCTGCCCAGCACCCCCACCTTCAGTTAGGTCTTCAAGGCACTGGTTCTATACCTGCCAAAATCAAAGTTCGCCCTGAATAGAAAATAAATGGTCCACATTTACTCCCACTAAGCTCCAACTAGCCCAAGAGAGGAGTGGGGAGAGGAAAGAGCAGCCTTGAGTAAACTTCTGTGTGGAAGACAGAGGAGGCCTTGCAGACAGCAGTCAAAATCCGCTGTCCTGACCACGGAAGAGCTATGCTTGCTCTGGTCCCGTGGCGTCCAGCTCCGGAGTCCTCTGCTTCCAAGTTCCGAGCTCACAGTTCTCTACCCGCGTTGTCTCTTTAAAACAAAATCTCTCTGAGGCCAAATTTAATGATGAAATTAACAATGATTTATGTGTCATGACAGACACTTCTAAAAAACAAACCACTTTAAAAATCAGTTCCCTGGATGGCGCTTGGGTTCAAGTCCAATTCCCTGTTACCCTGCTATTTCTCTGACCCAACCCACCTCATTTTCTTGTTTAATGGAGGAGGCTCCCAGCCAGGAAAATAAGGCATGAAAGCGACCGCGCAGGACACAGCTGCGAGCAAGGAAGAATATTAATGCTGCTCATTCTAAACTGCACCCCTCCACGAGGAGAATTTCGGGTGCTCACAAAACTGGCTTTGATTTTTATCACTGCCATTTCTGTTCATAATAATAACTGTAATGCGACAAAAACATATTTTGAGGACTACAAGTTTTTGGCAGTTAGATTTGGCATATTTTCTACCTATTCTACAATTGAAGGTAGTAATTTTGGAAAATACTTATTACTTTGCGAACCCAAACTCATCACAGTAATAAAATGATGATGAGTGTTATCTCTTTTTCTCCTAAGACCATTTTCAAGACAATTCTCCATCTTCCTTTCCTATTTCCTTCTCAGTTT
Organism: Aethalodelphis obliquidens; assembly: GCF_003676395.1. Taxonomy (NCBI): domain Eukaryota; kingdom Metazoa; phylum Chordata; class Mammalia; order Artiodactyla; family Delphinidae; genus Aethalodelphis; species Aethalodelphis obliquidens. The sequence goes on from NW_020837947.1 coordinate 14,258,175, forward strand.
AGAAGTGGAAGAGTTTTGTTGAGGACAAGAAAGGGTCGAAGGCAGAAAAAAGACAGACACATCAGATTTCTCTTAACTGACTCTCAGCAACAAGGCTGATGGGTCTCACAAATTTAAAAAAGAGGAAATAAAACTTTACACGCGGGATAGGGAGATTTAGCTTGTTTTTCAAACTTGAAGAAAACGGTGCAGTTTGCGTTGAGAAAAATAATTTACTATTTTTGTCAGGCAGGTGCTGTGTGTATGAACTTGTTTGGGTGCTCAATCGTTGACCTTTATCAGATGGGCTAGAGAGCCGGGATTTTGGCAGGTCACGCCGTCAAAGATAAATCTTTGCCTGGTATTTTTCTGCGAAAAGGAAAAGTACCTTCTCGTGTTATCTAAAGCATTACCCTTATCATAACCTGATACATTTTTAATAGTTATTTCTCTGGTAATCATTTTTTTCATACGCTATAGGGTTTAATAGTAGACCATTCAGAAACTAAGTATCAGCGTTGCTTAAGTTCTCTAAATTAATTTACTTCAAAATATGGTAATGGCGCCCTTGTTTATATTCTCTCACAGAAGGCTGACCTTCTCCCAGTATCCATAAAAGCAGTGCTCACTTCCATCTGGTGGTAATACGAGTTTTCAGCATGTCCTGCAATCTAAATACGGTTTTCTCCATGGGATCTGTATTTCCTCACTTCTTTTCTTTGAAGCAGGGTGGATTTACAGTGTTGTATTCGTTTCTGGTGTACAGCAAAGTGATTCAGTTATTCATATACAGACATATTCTTTTTCACATTCTTTTCCATTATGGTTTATGGTTTATTTATATTTCCTCACTTCTAAGTCACCACTTCAATCTTTTTCTTACTTCAAATTACGGTTACCTTTATCCACGTACCAAGAGTGTGATGTAACTGGCACGACATCAAAGGTAACCAGAGGGCAGTGGGGAAGCTGCGAAAACGCATCCAGGATCCTTCCTAGAAAGGACATCTTTGAAGAGCAGGGTCTGAGGCAGAGAGAAGCCCTCACGAAGCAACAGGGCTTCGGTGAAAACCTCCCTGCTCCAAGTTCTCTTTGCAGTCAATTTCCTTCACTTTTAGGCTGCTGATTCTTTCCTAGTCTTATTTCTTCACTATCTGGAAGAATCGGTGCTTTGTTTTAGACCACAGCCATAGAACACATACGATCAGAACTTCCCTTGTGTATTGTTCTTGTGTGTCGGTCTCTAATTGTCCCCTGTTGTAAGGCTTTTTCTCCAACAAGATTGTCATCTCCTTGAAATCAGACAGTACTTTTTTTGAGCCACCGTTAAAACCTCTCACAATCCCGGGGACACGGTGAAAGCTCTCACAGGAAATGAATGGAATTGAACAAAGAAGGAGAACAAAGCTAATTCTCACATCAGTGATTAATAACCCAAAGAAACGGCACTAATGCTTCAATTACTATGGACAATTAATCTGAAAAAAAATTGAAACCAAAGGCACCAACCCTTTGGTGGGAACTAAGTCTGAGTCTATACTAGTCAGTTCTTACTGAATGTATTGAGAGAAATGCTGACACTTAGACTACGGTCCAGAAATCTCAGTGGCAGCAGAAGAAAAGGTCTCGAAATAAAAGTGGTGAGTCGATAAATATGAATGAGATGTTGAAGTACCCAACCCACAGGAAGATCTACAGGCCCTTGTTAATTAATTAACGAATTAATTTCTAAATCAACTCCTTCCTGTAGTGGAGACACAATCTCAGACACCATGTGTCCCAGGTGCTGTATAAAATGTGCCACATGTAATTGAATAATCACCAAAAAGGAAACTGAGGCTCAAATAGGTGAGAAAAAGTCTCCAAGAGCGTACAGCCAAATCCCACCTTACCAGTGGACTAGCCTACACCATCTGTTTAACAATGAGAATCATGACCCTCCGGTAGTTTAGGAGACTTACCCAATGTTACATTGGGTTTGGGGCCAAACCATTCCTAGAACCAGGCCTCCTGAGTCACACTTGAAGCATGCTTTCCATTATAGAATAAACAATGACTTAATTTACTAGCTGTACAAAAGTTTAACAAGAATTTTCCAGAGAAGCATGGAACAGTCCACATTTTTTTTCTTATAAACAAAACCCTTCATTTTCCAAATAACATGCTAAAGACTTTTAAAACTATTCTTTGCAACTAATGTTGAACAGAAACTGAGAAGTGGTGGAGTTGGTACTCCTTTGTCTCTGGTTCCTGGAGGCTGAGGCTCCTTCACCGAAGAGGAAGCAGAATCTCCAAACCCTTCCTCGTGATCCATCTCCTCTGGTTGTTGCCACTCACTGACCCGTGGTCCTCTCTGCTTTTCATGTCACGACTCATGGATTTGCTGACGCAGAGGTGGGGGATGAGGCGGTAGAGAGAGCTGGCAGCAGTAGTCCCTGGAGATACGGCACAGAGGTATCGAGCTTAGCCCAAGACCCAGAGACACCTGGGCTGGAAGCCTGCTTCTTTCATTTCCCAGCTTTTGATTGAGGACAAATTATTTAACCTCTGTTTTCTCCCCTTTCACAATGTTGCTTATCCCAAGGTTGATATGAAGATGACATGAAAATCAGTTCTCAGTAAGTACTAAACATGGTTATTATTTCCCAGAACTGGAAGTAAGGCTGTGTTGTTGTCCATAAAGTAAATGCTGGCAGCCTAAAGAAATGGGGAAGACATGGTGCAACTTTGGGTTCTGTGATGGATGGCAGGCAGAGCTAATAATCACCCTGAATATACCAGTGAGGCCACGTTGGGGGTTAAAATACTGAAGTAACTCCATACCAGTTGGGTAAGAGCCACTAACTTGAGTCCCTGGAGTGACCTTTCGTGCCACCTGAACGGTCTTGGCTTCTCCCCGGGAATGCCTCCTCCCATCTCATTTCATCCAGCTAAAGGGTTAGCACTTGGCAGCCTGGGAGATGGGTGGGGGGAGAAACGCAGGACTCTGCTCATATGCCTCTGGCCAGCATCCCTTCTGATCGATTGGTGCCCATAATTATTTTGGATACTTGCTTGCGTTTGAAAAAATATTTGGTGGCATTCAGTCTTAAGCACCAACATGAAAGCCATGCCAAGGTAAGTGTGTTTGGAACCTCTGTGCTAATTAGGAAAAAGCACTTCTTCCTCCCATTGGAAGCAACCTCTCACCAGGAGACACACCCTGGGGAGATGACTGGGCTTGAGCCTCCACTTATGTTTCATCTGGACACCCTGCTGCAAGGCATGGTATTATTATACAGCAGCTCTCCTCTTCCCACCCTGATCCCCAGAATAAATATTTCAAAACAGAAGCAACAGTAAGTTGCAAAATCTTTGTAAGGAAGTCCATTGAAGTGTGGTTTTCCCCATGATATCTATTATATGGGTGCTTTGTTAAAAATATCAACTATCAAACTATTTCAGTTATTTTATTACTTTTTTAACTCTCCCTGTCCCCTTTATTTTGCTTAGTACCTATTGCACTAGCTCTTAGAAAGTAATCCCAGTATTGGTCAATTTTAGCTTCACTTAGAATCAACTGGACAGCTTTTAAACGAAATACTGATTCTGGGCCCAAACCCCAAATCGCTTAAACCAGAATGTCTCGGAGTGGAGCCTGAGCATTAGTATATATTTTAAAGCTCCTCAGGATTATCTAACGTACAGCCAAGAATTCAAAGCACTGTCTCACAAACCGCTAGAAATTCAGAAATGAGGCAGAGTATTATGGCTTGCCTGTGTGTGTGTGTGTGTGTGTGTGTGTGTGTGAGAGAGAGAGAGAGAGAGAGATCGATCCCTCTCAGTTGTACTAATAAATAATTACTGTGAGTAAAACGTACATACAAAAGAATCTATATAACATATATATATATATATATATATATATTTAAATTACAATAGGAAAAAGAGTATCTAAAATACAGCCCACTCAACCAAAGAACTGGAACATTTCCAAGCTATGCAAAGCCTACTTTTTTTGTTCCCTAATTCAGAGCCTTTTCTTTTCCCTGGTTAGGTAACCACTACCCAGAATTTTGCTTCTATATTTCCCTTCTTTTTCTTTATGTTTTTTTCCACGGGTGTATATTTCTTAATGAAATATTGTTTGCTTCTGCCTATTTTCAAATTTCTATGACTGGATTCCTACTGGATACATTCTTAGGAGACTTCCTACTTTTAGCTCAAATTTATGTTTTGATGAATTTTACATGCTTTTCATTGAATCATCACAACAACCCCATAAATGAGGTTTGGAAGATGAGGAAATGCTCGAAAGGGCAAATAGTTTGATCAGAGCCACATTCTAACAGTGGCAGAAGTATCTTCAGAACATAGATCTGTTCACCTCAAAGTTTAGCCACTGGGCTATACTGACCAACCGTTGTACTGAACTGGCCACAAAATCATAAGGAATATGAGAAATAAAGTCGCGGGATAACGAAGTTGAGAGTTTAAGAACAACACAAATTATGCTAATCCATCATCCTAAGGTATGCTATGTTCACAGAAGTTGCCAGAGCAAGTCATAAAGTCCTTTGCAGAGTTTACTGGGAATTAGACATTTTCCCCATAGAATGGATACGTTCATTGCACCTGCTAGGTGGATGCATAGAACTGACGTTCATCCTGATTTCTTTGAAAGTATTGAACTCCAAAGTGCTAAACTTATGACCACGCAGACACATCTATTATAAAATGGACATATTGCATATACATAAATGCTAGTAATTCTCGTATTCTTTTTACCATTGTAAATAAAGGTGTCTTTCCCACAAGCAATTATCAGTAACAATGTGTTATTTTCAGACAAATCATGCCTGACAGTTCCTTATGTTTCTATACCTGTTGCCACCTTAATTTGGCTTTGATGATCACCCATAACCTGCTATGAATTTTAGGGGTAAACATTATGAGTTGATGTGTATACCACACACATTCTTTTTCTGTTCTTTTTTTTTTAACTTAGTTGAGATTCACACTATAAACCTTTAGACTGTCAGTTTGAATACAAAGCTCTTGGTGTGGTTGGAGTGTTGGCAAGGAAGACATCTGCCTTCTTGACTTATTCCTATCAAGGGTCAGTCCCCAGACTTTGCTGACAACACAGGATGGCTCGCAGAGTCCTATAGAGCCACCCGCATACCAATTTATTTCTTAGTCATGAGAACTCAATGGTAAAACGGGCTGGGACACTTGCATCATTGGGCAAACCAAATGGAAAACCATTTTATGAATGGAAGTTTGCAGGATAAACAATGGAACCAGAAAAGGGGAGAGTTGCTGGCTGATTCTGTGTAGGAAAGACTAACCTCCGGGACTGAATGAGCCTGGGGTTCCAGTCACCCCCTCTGTTGGTCAGTGCATTGCCGTTGCCTTGGCATTTCTCGATGCAGGCTCTCGGGGCTTCCCTTTAGTAAGCGCCAGGCGGGCTGTTTTCAGGAAAAGCTTTTCTAGTAGACTTATGCACGTATGTACTATAGTGTTTAAAAACCTGGATTTAGACCCAGGCTTGGCTGCTTTCCTAGCTCTGTGATCTTAGTGAGACATAAATTCTCTAAGCCTGGGTTTCCTTATCTGTAAAGCAAGAATGATGTTCCTTCCTCCTAGGATTATGTGAGGATTAAATGAGATTATAACTTGAATGCACTAAGAACAGAGTCCACCACATAGGAGGTGCTTGATATATGATATCTACTATTATTTTAAATAAAAATGTTAAAAGCGCATATTAGTTATAAATATATATTTAATATTGGCATCTGAATTTTGCATGGAAGGGAAAATAATGCAAGATTCTTGACTCATTGAAATGAACAGTCCTTAGAAAAGTGCTCTGTGCATACTGGAAATCAACTATTTTTATTAGGTAAGGAGTGTTAATAACCACAATTTTAATAAAATTAGCAAACAACAGCATTGATTGTGTTTATGTATAAGTAAGGATTATGAAATATTTCTTAAATTCATAGTTCAGAAACGTAGACGGTTTATGGTTACCAAAGGGGAAAGGTGGGAGGGGGGAGGATAAATTAAGAATTTGGGAGTAACATATACACATTACTATAAAATAGTGTATACTATTTTTTATATATACTATATATAAAATATGTAACCAACAAGGACCTACTGTATAGTACACGGAACTATACTCAATATTTTGTAATAACCTGTATGGGAAAATAATCTGAAAAGACTAGATATATATAACTGAATCACTTTGCTATACACCTAAAACTAACAAAACATTGTGAATCAACTAAACTTCAATAAGAAATAAATTAATTAACTTAAAAAAAGAAATGTAGAAGGGAAAAAGGATTTCAGAATCAATAAGTACTTTTGTGGGTCATTTCATCTACATGAAAGGAAATATTTAGAGAAACCAAAAAGGTCAAACTAACCTGAAGCCCAATTTTATTGACAAAAGTTTAAGTTACCTTTAGCATATTTCATTACACTGTAATCAGAACCATCAACAAATATTTACCAAGTGCCTACCACACTCAAGGCACCACAGTGTGGGCTGCATTCATGGTTAACTGATATGAAAAATTACTAAGAATTGTACAATAAGGTACCTGTCTTGGATGATTAAAATCTAACTGCAGAGACAGAATGTAGCATAAAAATAAATCTGCAAAAAAAAAAGGGACAAAAAACTAGCCTACAAAATTTTCCAGTTTTTGGAATGTGCCTAGATTACTCTAATATTGAAAAATATTTTAAAACATAAAGCTTATGATGAGTAAATAATTCTCTAGTCATCACAAATTTTTGGTCAATAACCTCACAAAAGAAAGATTTTAGAATGAATGATATGAAAATGCCAATATTCAACAAATTTTTTAATAGGCACAACCAAAAATTGTATATGGTTTAATTTCAGTGAGCCATTCTTTAGAGTCAGCCCTTATTTCTTCTGGGGCTTTTTCAGATCTGAGGCAAATATGTAGAGAAAAAAATTACATCATGTTTAAACTCAGAGACTGAAGAACTAGCACAAAAAGTTGATCAGTGTTGAAGAAAATTTCATTCAATACTTTTCATAAAGAAAATATATTTAATGCACGTGGTAGAGCCACTCCAGTAACCTGTGTCAATGCAGTGATATTAACTAACAATCAAATTTTAAAATAATTTTCCCCAGAAAAGGACTTGTTTTTGCTTAGAAGATTATGCAGTTTGCAAACATCTGTGGGCTACAATTGCTACCCAAAATATTTAACTTCACAGCAGATTGTAAGTAGTTTCAACGTAATATAATGGACAAAGTTTTATTTTTAAAGGTTCATGTCTTCAGAAGTTGTCCAGTTTGACTAATGTCCCTTTTTCCATGGTACAGTGGATCTCAAAATTTGAAATGCATCCATATGTTGCCATGTATTTTCAAAATAATTTTTAATTCCCACACAACATTAAACTTATTTACAACCATAAATCTAAAATCTGAGTTTTTAAGAAGAAAGACATGTGATAACCTTACCTGAATAGACAAGGAAACATTTAAAAAAACAAATAATTAAAATGTGTTCCCTGTAAGTAAGAGATAGACTAATTTAATATAGTTGAAGAGTTGTTTCACTATCATTTGTTGATCTTCTAAAAACTCTCCTAATGTGAAAGACTGTCATAATTTAGGAGCTCTGAAAATCTAGGAACCTTGTATCTGCAAGTCCTTGAAGACACGAAACATTGTGCCCACTTATAGCCCACATCTACATCTCAGCATCACTTTATAGGAAACAAATTCTTTCTGCCTTGTATGATTGTAACCCATTCTGTGAGGCCTTGGTCTGATTACATCTTTTCCTAGCATGTAGATTTTAGATTATCTGAAATAAATTTAATCAAGGAGAAAAAACTTAAAACTTAACCTTCTTTGAGAGCTAGAGAATATAACTCCTAATCAAATGAATCGGTTTCAGATTCTGAAGATATCTGAAGCTACACATTCATTTATCTGACTGATCAGAAATTTAGACCTACCAAAATTAAATCTATTAACCAAATTTTTTTGGACAAAGCTAACAAACACAGTTTGTTTAGGCATTGGTAGTATGTCTGGGAGAGTCACTTCTGCTCTCAGATAAATGTGTTTACTGAAAGAAAGCACAGAACAACTGTCTCAAAAGCCAACAATAATTTTTCCAAAAGATGACAAATATTCACAGTAAAGGGAAATCCTGACTGTCACTGGTATTCATGGTCAATACATCACAAGTTACTGAAAAATTGGTGTATAAAGTAACTAGCTTACATTCTGAGACTTAGAGCTGAAAAAAAAACAACTGTATTTAGAAAAGAGATCCTGCAAAATACTAATTATAATAAACAATGCGTTAATATTTGTAATATATAAAGAGCTCTTTAAAATTCTACTCAATACTCTGTAATGGCTTATATGGGAAAAGAATCTAAAAAAGAGTGGATATATGTATATGTATAACAGATTCACTTTGCTGTACACCTGAAACTAGCACAACGTTGTAAATCAACTATACTCCAATAAAAACTAAAAAAATTTTTTTAAATCTATTTTTTTTAAATGGAACATGTGAACAGGAAAATTAGCCAAAGATCTACAAAAAACAAAATACTAAAGGCCAATAAACATACTTTTTTAAAGTTCAACCCCACTGGTAGTCAAAGACTTACAAAGTTTTAAAACTGTATGCTGCCAGTTTTGAAATGATATTTACGGTGCTGATGATGTACAAAACAGGCCCTATGGGACAGTGCTGGGGGCAGTATAAATTGTTACAATCTTCCTAGACAGCACTTTGACTTCAGTTCAAAATCTCAAAACAATCACGAGAAAGAAAAGCTTTCTTATCGTCTCATCTACAGATTGGAATAAAATAAATGAAAAAATATCCCACTCATAAAAGCAAAAAAAAAATCTTTTATATATATAAAGGATCTTAAAGGATTCATTATGTTATAGACTCAGAAACTTAATACTATAAATGTAATCTAATTTCCAAAATCAGTCCCTGCATTGAGGCCTTCTGGAAGAATAAACACATGAGAATAGCTTAGATATATCTGAAAGAAGTAAGGAGAATAGTTAACGTGTGGGAGTTCCCTGGCGGTCCAGTGGTTAAGACTCTGAGCTTCCAATGCAAGGGGCGCGGGTTTGATCCCCGGTCGGGGAACTAAGATCGCACATGCTCTGTGGTGCTGCCAAAAAATATATATTAAAAAAAAAAGTTAACCTGCAAGTTTTGCTAAGCATTATTATTGAACTAAGACTGATTCAGTAAGAAAGAGTTCATTAATACAACCAAATTACAAGTTTAAGAAGGGTACTGTTGCATCGGGCTCTGTAGGGCAATGGATAGCACATTGGACTTCTGAAACAGTACTGTTGTGAGCTGAATTGTGTCCCTCTCCCCAAAAAATTCATATCTACCCAGCACCTCAGAATGTAAAGATAAGGTCTTTAAATAGGTAATTAAATTATAATAAAGTCATTAGGGTGGGCACTAATCCAAGATGACTGGTATCCTTATAAGAAGAAGAAATTTGGACACAAAATACACACAGGGAAGACAATGCAAAGACACAGGGAGGCCAAGGAGAAAGGCCTCGGTAGAAACTAACCCTGCTGACACCTTGATCTTGGACTACTGGCCTCCAGAATTGTGAGAAAATAAATTTCTGTTGTTTAAGCCGCTCAGTCTGTGGCATTTGTTACAACAGCCCTATAGCAACCTGAAATACAAGGACCAAATATATTTAATAATTTAGTATATGATGAAAATGGCATTTCCACTCAGTGGGAAAAGAACATAGGCAAAACATTCTCTGACATAAATTGTAACGATGTTTTCTTAGGGCAGTCTTCCAAGGCAGCAGAAATAAAAGCAAAAATAAATGAATAGGACCTAATCAATTCCGTGAGGAAAGGATCGATTCAATAAATTATTTTGGAATAATATATTGGGAGAAAATGAATTATTTTGAGTTAATTATTTATATCTATACTGTAAAGCATAAACCAAAAAACCTTGGTTGGTCTTAATTTTTAATGAAAACATTATTACAGTAATAGAAGAAAAATAAATATAACCTTGAGGGATGGGAGAGCTTTTCTAAGCAGAATCCATATGGGAAAATATTGATAAGTTTGATCTATCATGCTACCTGTCTCATGTATCAAACTTCAATTCATGTATGGGTCTGTTTATGGGCTTTCAAAGGTATTAAATTCTACATAGCAAAAAATACAAAAAGCAAAACTAAATGTAAAACCACAAATAAAGGAAAATATTTACTATGTATATAGTGAGAAAGAGTTTTTTTAATATAACTCTTTAATATAAAGAGTTTTTAATATAAAGAGTTCTGACTATTCAATGAGAAACAAATATCACAGTCAAAAAAATAGCCATGAATGGACAAAAGAAGAAATAAAAATGGCCAAAGGACGTGAAAAAATATTCAACTTCACTGTAGTAACAAAAATACAAATTAATGAATGAGATATAACTTGTACTTATCAAATTAACAAAGACTTTTTAAAAATAATAACAATGAGAATCTTTTCTTTTATATTTAGAACTTTTTTAAAAAAGATTTTGTTCCCTACCCAAAGTTCAACATATAGTCACCAAATTTTCTGCAAAAAAATTAAAGTTTGGTTTTTGACATTTAAGTCCTTGAGACATCTGGAGTTGAACTTTTTATGTGGTATATGACACAGGAATCCAATTTTCAGTTTTACCTTTTCCCATTATATTTAACCATTTTTACCCAGTAGAATAATCCCTCCTTGCCTCAATAATCTAGCATGCCACTTCTGTTATATGCCAAACTTCAGTTTATAGGCTCTCAAACATATTCTGTTGGTCAGTTTGTTTATTTCTATGTCAAGACCACACTGCCTTTTTTATGCTAGGTTCAGAATAAGTCCTAATGTCTAATAGAGCAAGACCCTCTCTTTACTTTTCTTCTTTAAAATGTTCTAGCTATTCTTAGCTCTTTACTTTTCCACAAAAATTTAATAATTAATTTATCAAGTATCAAGAAAAACCTTGCTGGGACTTTTATTGGACTTTCATTGAAATTACAGATCACTTTGAGAATTGACATCCTCAAAATATTGTTTTCTCGTGGATGAATAGAATATAAACCTACTTACTTAGTCTTTTTAATATCTCTTAATAAAGTTTTATGATTTTTTTCTCCAAGAAGTCTTTTAGCATTTTATACTGTTCTCAAGTTCTTGATATTCTCTAATGTTAAAGTCTTTTTTTTTCCTGTCAGTTTTGCTAGTACGTTGAAATGATACTGACTTTTGTATATTAACTTTATATCCAACCATTTTGCTGCCTTCTCCTATTGTTCTGAATAATTTTTCTGAAGGTTCTTTAAGATTTTCTACATAAATAAGAATATAATTTGAAAATGATGGAATTATTTCTTTCTCTCCAATCTTTATGCTTGAATCTATAGTTCTCATAATCTTTGCTTCATATATTTTGAGGCAATTTAATTAGGTGTATACATGATTAGAATGTACTACATCTTCCTTTTGAGTTGAAACTTATGTACTGCCTCTCTCTATTACTAATAATGATATTTGTCTAAAAGTGAGTCTTGTCTGACGTTTATAGTTCCTCCAGCTTTCCTTTGGTTAATATTTGTCCATTTTCTCTATCCTCTTATTTTTCTGGTTTTGTGTGTTTTTATGCTTCGTATATAGGTCATATGAAAAACGTAAGTCTGGCATATTTATGATCTAATTTGATAGTTCCTTTGAATGGGCAAATTTAATCCATTGGTAGTTATTGTAATTAGTGATACATTTGTAAACCCTTCTATCATCTTATTTTATTCTTTCAATTTGATTCCGCTTTCTGTTTCTTTTTAGTCCTTTCTTATCTTTTTTTCTTCCGCCAACAAGTTAAGAATTAAGCATAATCTCACATCCCTTAATCTTTTCCCTACATCTTCATCAACTCCCTTAATGTTGAATTGATCTAGCATTTTAAGCCTGGATAATTATGAATAAACCTTCCCTTTTTTTATTCTTTGGTATTGATTATATATTTAAGTCAACAAATTTTACCAAGATGTTTGATCATCTTTACTTCACACATCTCTGTGGGTGTGAAGGTGAAGAGTCTTGAGTACCAGAAATTACAATTACTTCCTGCTCCACCAAACACCTCCTTGTGTCTGCATTCATCCTCAGCTAACTACAGACAGGCACCGTTAAGACGAGGTGGTCCTTAAATTACACCCACCCCCTTCTATTTTCCTCAACTGCCTACTCTCCCAGACAGCTTCCTCACTGCCTGGACTTTACTTCTGAGGATACACACCCCAGCAGTCTGAGCGACAGCTGTGGGGGCAGACCCTGAATACTCCAGGCAAAAGCAGGACTCTAAAAACTCATCATCTTCTACTTTATCATCCCACAGCCACACCTGGCTGCAGCCATCACCCCAACAAACACACACACACGTACACACACCAGTTCAAAACAATCCTCCCAGGTTTTTTCTGAATCTTAATGTTTTCCTTCTATGATCTGTCCCGATGTGAAAGATGAGAACCAGTGGTCACTGCTAGTTCAGCATCTTGTAAGAACTCAAATCGTAGAAAACTTTATGTACAGAAATGTGCATCACAGGATCTTTATAACACTGAAACAGTTCTTTTAATCCATTGTAAAGTTTTAAATAAATAAATCTGATATAGCCATAAGATAGAACACAATATAGTCATTAAATTATGTTGTAGAAAAAACATCAAATGATGTGGGAAAATAGTTTTAATGGCTGATAAGTTTTTTTAAAATCAGTTTACAAAACTAGCTTGCAATATGATTTGAATTCTCTCTCTCTCTCTCTTTCTCTCTCTATATATACACACACACACACACACACACACACACACAAACACATGTTCACATACAAATAGATATAGTAGAATGCATGTAAATAGTGGCAAAACCTGAGAAGGTTTGTAGTTCAGTTGACAGTATTTTACCAATGTCAATTTCCTTATTTTAATAATGGTTATGTGAGATGTTATCATTGGGGAAAGCTAGGTAAAGGTTACATGGGAACTCTCTGTGTTGTTTTTGCAACTTCCTGTGAGTCTAAACTTATTTTAAAATAAAAGGTTTTGTAAAGTATATGTACAACATATACTTTTTATGGGGGGAGGGGTCCTGCTTAGCAGCCATTCCTGCTTTTTATGGGGGGAGGGGGTCCTGCTTAGCAGCCATTCCTCCTTTCTGAGATCCCTTGATTTCCCTTTGGAGAGTAAAAGTGTAAATATTACCCCACCGTGCACAGACAGTCTTGATGGAGTCCTAATCCAAGAAGCTTTCAAATTGCCAAGCCAAATGCATCCACAGAATCCATCACAGCTGAGTTCAGCAAGAAAATTCCTCTCATAGCCAAGGCCTAGAGACACAATCCAAGCTGGTCAAATCAGACCCTCTCTCCAGGGACTTTTCTTCTTGACCAGAGTGATGCAGCAAAGGAAGATGGTCAGAGGCTCTTCATTCCCAAATGCCCAAATAGCTCTTGCTGTCCTGGTCCTCCCATGGCGGTTACTCTATGATCTACGTGGCACGCATCCAACATAATCCCTTTTTGTTTGAGTTTACTGAAGCCAGTCAACAAAGAACTATAACTGAATAGATGGTGTCTTACCCATGCCCATCTTAAATAAACTTAAGTGAATTTGTCCTCCTGTGAACTCCCTTCAAATTAGGGACAACTGGTCACAGATTCTCATTTCTTTGAATAATAGCTCTAATTAAAATTTTTCCCAACTCTGCCAAAATTTAATAGAGTCTTCCCATTTCTGTCTCTAGGGTCTCCAGACTGATGCTTTCACAGAACACTTTTGTCTACCAGCTCAGTTTTTTGGCCAGACAGTCTTGAGATCATTGGTTTCACCTCAGGAAAATTCTCTGTCAAAACTAAAACACTTGTGCTCACAATTCCCTGGAACATTATTTAGACAAAAGACATCAATAGATTGATCACAGGTAAGGCTACAGACTTTGGAATCAAACTGAGCTGACTGGAAGTTTGTCTTCACTGTGTGCTGGTGTTCATAGCTTGTGCAACTTACTTGATCTCTTTGAACTTCTGTTTTCTCCTTCAAAAATGAAAGGCTATATCGTTATCTTGTGGATTATTTGGAGTATTAAGTAACGAGTTTCTGTAATGCCCCTGAAACTGTGTCAGGCACAAAGCAGATAGCCACTAAACCTCTGGCTGTGCATCAAACAACTCAAGGAAGAAGAATAAAAAAAAAAAGAGGAAGAAGAGGAAAAAGAAAAGGAGGAATGAAAAGGGGAGAAATGTGCCCCTTCCTCTCACATAAAGAGAGAAGAATTAGAATGCTTTATGTTTTCGTATGACGTTATATACATCTTCTCTTTGTATCCTCACAACAGACTCATGAAATAGACAAAGCGAGTATTCTTTTACCTGCTGTAATGAGGAGAAACTAAGGCATCGTGCTGAGTTAGGGGCAGAGCCAGGTCCAGAACTAAAGTTCTGACCCAGACTCTGTGATGTCCTCTGCCTGGTCCACATTTTTTAGAACATTTATAGATGACACCTACAACTGCCTAGTCCAGAAATATCTCCCTCCCAAGCCAAAAATCAAGATAAGACTGTCACTGGTATCACAACCTGAACAATCTCTTAGGCTATGTGGGCAAAAGAAAAAGTTTTATACGTGCAGGAAAGTAACAGATATGAAAATCGTCCCCTAGTCAAGTCATAAAATCAGGACAGCAACCTGCAAAATAGTTCAGACTATGTTACATGGTGTACTGCAGTGTTATTCAATGAGCACTTGATTGTGTGACAGCATCAGGCCAGGACAAAATAATATGTATACTTTATGAGGTATCATTACAAGCTGCGTCAGCTCTCAAATCACACAGGCATTTGATGTGTGACAGTATCAGGCCAGGACAAAATCTGACTTCTTAGTTCTCCTCTGCTGGAGAAGAGATGGCCTTGTAAAATATCCTCTCTCCATGTTCTGTATTTTGTGATTTCAATAATATCCCATTTAGGGTAGAAAAAGCAAATAATTCTAGCAAATGTATCACCACAATGAAGTATAACAACGAACAGGAGACACTTACATTCTACCACAGAATAATAGCTGGCTCTCATCACAACTTCAGTAATACAATGAAGAGTCTGTAGTGAACTTATCAAAATGTTTAATCTATAAGTGGAGGTACAATTCAAGGTAGACTCATAAAATGTTTGGTTTGAAAAAGCATTAGAAATTATTACCTTAACCTCCATCCCCTTTCTCCATTTTTAGATCATGAATCTGAAGATCAGAGAGGTTAAGTAACTTTCCAAGCTAACGAAGACACACCAATTAAGATGGTAGAAAGATTTCAAGATTTGGAGCCTGGAATATGAATTGTGTCTCTACATCATGCCATTTCTATCACCTTTCTATGTCATTTAATAATCTACACATGAGCTATAATAATTTATATTTTGGAATTTGGGGGGGAATAGTCCAATTGTTTTCTCATAGTAAAATGGTATAATGATAAAAAATAACAAAAATAATACCTATATCTTAGGTTGTAATGAGAATTAACCGACATGCCCTTTTGTATTAAAAAGCACTTTGCAAACTGTACATTTCCATGCAAATGTCAGTTATTAGTAATAGGATGCTGAGTGGTAGAAATTTCTTACTGCTTTCTCAAATTGCTGGATTCCACTGAGAGTTTTTAAAAGGCCAAGATTGTCTTATTCATCATTGTATCCTCAAAATCTATCACAGTGCCTGGCATATAGAAGGCAGTCAACAAATGCGTATGTTTTTTTAAATAACTAGATGATTACATAGACAGTGTGATGAATGTTGGAATTTGTTGAAAAGGATACTAATAAACTGTGAACAGGTTGGGAAGGGTGGAAACAATGGGATACCACTAAGGCCCTATTCGGAGGAAAATTCAGAGCCCTTAAATGTATTCATTAGAAAATCAAAAAGACTAAAAATAAATGAGATAGATTTCAGCTCAAGAAATTGGAGAAAACAAAATAACATCTCCAAAAAAGAAAAAGTAGAAGAAAGAAATGAATAAATAAAAATAAAGAAATCAATAAATTTGCAAATACTACTAAATGAGAAATTTTAAAATTTTGGTCAATAATACACCTTTTCTTTGAAAAAAAAACAATCAGGTAAATAGGCATAATAGTATTAAGAGGTACTCTCTACAAGACTTGCTTTTTTCTATCCTCTCACTGCAATACTCTCCCCCCAATACTGTGCTCACACAAAGTGCCCCTCCCTCCGCAACCCTGCAAAATTAGCATCAGAATAGCCCACTCCATCAACTGTCACCACCATCTCTGATGCTCAGGGGAGACTAGCTTAACCAAGGTGGAAAGTTCTCTGACATCACAATATGTTGAAGGCTGTGAAAGGACAGTGCCCAGAAACAGAGGCAAAGATGGCCAGTGGGAGGGTGGGGACCACTGAGGATTCCCTCATTGCTGAGACACCTCTGCTGAAGTTCTGAGGGTGAAGCAAAAGATATCACAGTGATCTCTGGTGTTGAACTAGTAATGAACCATCCTTTGCTGAACTTCACCAGAAAAATTTCTTATAAAAAGTACATCAACCATTACATAAAATTAACCAAAGCTAGATGCCAGGAGATGAAACAATGCAGAATAAAACCTTTACAAGCAGAGATGTGGAAGAAAGCAAGCACAAAAGCACATGGGACTAATAATACTCACACTAACAGTAGGCAGCACTTACCTGTACCACACACGATTCTAAGTTCATTACATGCATTAACTCTTTTAAATGTCACAGTATTGCATGGTAGGTACGATTAGGAACTCCATTTTACAAATAAGAAGCTGGGGCAGAACAGTTCATTTATTTTCTCTTGTTCACAATGCTCATAAATGGTGGAGGATTTGGATACATACCTTCTAGCTCCAGAATCTATGCTCTTAGCCACTATAAATAACCCCAGTAATTAAAAAACAGACAAACAAACATGAATCTAGATGGCAATAGGATACCTTGACTCAGTAAATGATTGTATTTATGGATGGTTTTAAACATTAAAAAATAATTTTATTGGGCTTCCCTGGTGGCGCAGTGGTTGAGAGTCCGCCTGCCGATGCAGGGGACGCGGGTTCGTGCCCCGGTCCGGGAGGATCCCACATGCCGCGGAGCGGCTGGTCCCGTGAGCCATGGCCGCTGAGCCTGTGCGTCTGGAGCCTGTGCTCCGCAACGCGAGAGGCCACAACAGTGAGAGGCCCGCGTACCGCAAAAATAAATAAAATAAAAAAATAATTTTATTTATGGACGGTTTTTAAAAAGAAAAGTATTAATGAATCTGGCTAGATTGATAAAGTGTCATCATAACTGTGGCTATCGCTCTTCCTTATACACAGAACACCAAGATTTAGACAGATAATTGATATCACCTTGAGTTCTATACATTTATTTGATTTCTATCTATTTGTACTAGAGGCTTTTTTTTTTAAATTTCATGTAGTCTATCCAAAATAAAACATCAACTTTTAAAAAGTGGGATAAAAAAGGTGATAATGTAGAAATTTTGAAAAGTAAGGGCAGACTACATAAAAATTAGTAGTAAGAAAATTGAAATCTACACCATGTGGCTGAACTTCTAAAAATAATATGATTTATCAATACCGATATAAGAGTAAATGAACTTAAACATACCAGTAACCACAGAATAAATGAGAAACTTAGTCAAAGTTCCTCCTAAGAAAAGCACTGGGTCCAAATAGTTTTACAGGCGAAATTTATAAACCTCTCAAGCAACAGATCTATAGAAACAGGCATCTCCTAGACCAGGAGTCAGGAAACTGAGACCAGGAGTCAGGAAACTGCAACGTAGGTTGGCCTGTCACCTGCTTTTGTAAATATAGTTTTATTGAAACACACACCCAGTATAGGCTTTGGCTGCTTTACTGCTATAAAGGCAGAGTCAAGGAGGTGCGAGAGGCCTAAACTACTTAATCTGTGACCCTTTACAAAGAAACTCTTCCTAGAGGGAGGAAATCCAATGGCCAATAAATATATGTGGTAGCCATAAAAATGCACCCCTCAGATCTGCTGTGGGGAACATACCTGACAGGCTTTCTGGCTGCTGAGTTCACACCGAGGCCACGATTCCCATGGGCTGCTTCAAGCCAGTGCCTGAGCAAGAGGGCTGCCGGGTACAGGATTCCTGCGAGGCACGGGCGCTGGACTCCCCTGACAGGTGACTTTGGTTCAAAGGCTCCACATCGGCCTGGGCCAAGTGTTCTAAGAACTACACTGTGGTCTGAGAGTCTGGTTCCCCAGCCCTCCTCCTCCCCTGCTCTCCTCCAACCTGCATGGCAGTCCCACAGCTTCTACCACATCCATTGCTCTCTCCCCTTTTTCCTTCACAGGCATTTTCCCTAATAAACTTCTTGCACATCTGGTCTAGTCTCAGTGTCTGCTTCTCAGAGGACCTGAACAAGCATAACATGTAAAAATTGCTAACCTTATCTCTTCTTGCATTAGGAAAATTCAAAATAAAACAACCACACACCATTTGCACTCAGTCAGATTAGCAAACTTTCTAAATTTGACACTATCCGTTGTTGATGACTGAGGAGGAACTGATTTTCCCATAATCTACTGAAAGTGAATTGGTTCTGCCATGTAAGAAAGCCATTTGAAAAGTGAGTGCACACTTTAACCCAGCAATGCTGCATCCCCATAATTGTCCTAGAGGAGTACTTGAAATATATACAATAACACACATGTAAGGTGTTTCATTGCAAGGCTGTCTATGATTGTGAAAAATTGGGACTATCCAACAGTATGATTAAATAACTTATGAAATATCTATGTTATGAAATACCATGCAGGATATCATGAGAGGGAAGATAGATCTATATGTATTGAAAGATCTCTAGACATCCTAGTAAGTGATGAAAGCCAGATGTAGAGTAATATATACCATGTAATACCATTTATGTTTAAAACTCCCCAAAACCTCTCTCCCTCTCTCTCTGTTTACACACACACACACACACACGCACACACACGTATATATATTTATAAACTAATTATCAGTTTATTGTATTTAGGTAGAGGAATGAAATTAGGAGTGGTGAAGGAAATTTTAGCTTTACCTGATTTTTGGTTAATATTCACATGGAGAATCTATTCATATATTATTTTCATGGGAAAAATCTATATTTTAAAAAATTCAAGTCATAGCAATTCTTCTTTCTTTCTATGTGCTGCTGGGCAATATTGGAGGCTCCCTGAACACTGCACATAATGGCATGTATTCCATAGGTAGGATCTAGAAACTCCTCCAAAGAGCAAGGTCGAAAAGAAATCACTTTATCTGGAGGTTCTGTTTCTATTAATTCAACAGAAAAGCACTGCATGGTTATCAGCAAAGAATCCATAAAAGACTACTTCCAGTAAACTTCCTAATAGGTAAGAGACAACTCGTTCATGATAGATGGATAGATGGATAGACGAGAAGAAATACAAACATGTATATTCAATAGTTATCTAGATGTATCAAAATATACATCACACTATTGTTTGTCATTTGCAGTCAGTGTGGCCCAGACTAAGCATCAAGGAGAAAAGCCTGCTGTGTCTTCGGAGCAGGTTTTACAAAGGGAACTGACAGGTCACGAAGAGCTGTAAGAATCAAACTGTCTTCCTTTGAACGTGGTAACTACTTCTGTCCTCGAGACTCATAACTAGATAAAGCATTTTGTGAAGACCAAGCTTGGAACCAAAGAACCTCACCTAGGCCAAATGCCAGTTCTTTTTCCACTTAGCCTCACTCTCATAGGACCCATTTACTGAAGATGAGATAGTTTATTTATCTGCCCAGAGTTATCCACCTAATCCTAATATCTCTCCAGTGAAACGGTTTAATACGACATGAGCTGGACATCGATTGCTAAGAGCAGCCGGATTGCATGTTTTGGCTTCCTCTTCGGAAAAAACAATACCTCTAATCGTTAAGTTCTTGTCACCCTTAGCGCCCTCTTCCATATTAGACTGTGGAGTAAACCGTGGAGTCATGTAAGCAACAATGTTTTCTTAGTGCTTGGAGTTTTATGGCTGTTGATAGCAAACTAAGAGACCACTGGTAGTTATGAATCAATCTGAATCCCAGGATTGGGGACTTGGGGTTCTGTAGGAGCCTTGAGTAAGGTCTAAAAGGACTAGCAGGTTACTGCAGGCTGGCCATCTAGAAGTTGGTCCACAGTCCTGCCCCTTTACCCACTTCTGCCCTGTCTACAGTCAGAATGTGCCTGTAGGGATACGTAAATGTAAGTGTCCTTGGCCTAAGGCCAACAACAATATAGAGAAAGAATGTCAACAGAAAGATACTGTAGCCCAAGGCACCCTGTACCAAAGCAAGGCTCACTCCCACCTCCTAGCACCACAGCCTTAATCTACCTGTGCCTCTGCATTCCACGGGTTTGCCTGTCTCTGCCAGCAGGACTTGGCATTCCTCCCTTTGCTGTGCCAACACAATCTTGTTTGTGCATCATGTTAGTTCACTTAACATCACAATGACTCACATCTCCTGAGTCCCCATCATAGGCGAGGCACTTTCCACCGGTGTTCTTATTTAATCCTCACAACAACCCCATGAGACAAGCATTACTTTTCGTCCCATTTTACTGCTAAAGATAAGAGCGATACATTGCCCAAGATCAGCTTAAAAGTGGTGAATGAGGACTCAGCGCCAATCTCTTTGCTTTCAAAGCCCAAGCTCCCAACCACTATGTAATAAGATCTCTAATGTCTTAGCGCCACAAGTTGGTCATCAAATGACATTTAAGATTGTTTCTGACAAATACAATTACATGGAAACCTTAGAGTATTAAATCAGTTTACGTTCATTCATCCAAGAAACATTTACTAAAGTTCCGCTCTGTCTCATTTCAGACGCAACAAAGATTCAAGCATCAGGAAGGTAATACATCTCAGGAACTCACAGTCTAGCAGAGGAGACAGACACAAAAATAACCATAATACAATGAGATAGAAGCAAAACAATGGAAAGACACTGACAATTCCCCTCTTCTCTCCAAAATTTTCCTATTTCTCAGCCTTAATTAGGTTACCTATTCTTTGATCATTTTCATAACTACATTTTTGCAGCTCACAAAGATTTTTTATTATAATCTCTCTTTCACATAAAATTATCAGATTTTTTAAAGAACCAACAACTTCCCAATTCTTTGCCCAAAATTTGATTATGGGGCTTCCCTGGTGGCACAGTGGTTAAGAGTCTGCCTGCCAATTCAGGGGACATGGGATCGAGCCCTGGTCGGGGAAGATCCCACATGCCGCGGAGCAACTCAGCCCACGTGCCACAACTACTGAGCCTGCGCGCGTAGAGCCCGTGCTCCGCAACAAGAGAAGCCACCGCAATAAGAATCCCGTGCACTGCAACAAAGAGTAGCCCCTGCTTGCCACAACTAGAGAAAGCCCGCGGGCAGCAAAGAAGACCCAACGCAGCCAAAAATAAATACATAAATAAATTTTTTTTAATGAAACTAAAAAAAATTTTGATTATAATAGCTAATGTCTATTTGTTCTTAAAGTTTTTAAATGTTTTTGTTTACACAATGCTAAGATTAATTTAAATCTCCCAAAGGTTATTACCTTTAAAAATTGTTATGGGAAAAAAATTTGCAAAATACATAGCTGATAAAGTATTGTTATCCAAAATATACAAAGAACTCTTATAAATCAAGAAGAAAACAAACAGCCCAGTTAAAAAAATGAGCAAAAGATCTGAACAGACACCTCACCAAAGAAAATATACAGATAGCCAATAAACATATGGAAAGATGTTCCACGTTATTTGTCATTAGGAGATTGTAAATTAAAACAACACTGAGATACCACTACACACCTGTTAGAATGACCAAAATCCGGAACACTGACAACACCAAATTCTGATAAGGATTTGGAGCAACAGGAAATCTCATTCATTACTGGTGGGAATGCAAAATGATACAACCCCTTTGGAAGACAGTTTGGCAGCTCCTTACAAAACTAAACATTCTCTTACCATAGGATCTAATAATCATGCTCCTTGGTATTCACCCACATGAGTTGAAAATGTATGTCCACACAGACACAGATGTTTGTAGCATAACTGCCAAAACTTGGAAGCAACCAAAATGTCCTACAAGTAGGTGAATCAATAAATACACTGTGGTACATCCAGACAGTGGAATATTACTCAGCACTAAAAAGAAATGAGCTGTCAAGGCAGCAAAATACATGGAGGAAACTTAAATGCATGTTACCAAGTGGAAGAAGCCAATCTGAAAAGACTATATACTGTATGATTCCAGCTCTATGACATTCTAGAAAGTGCAAAACTATGGAGACAGTAACATAGATCAGCGGTTTTCGGGGGTTGAGGGGGTGGGGGGGTTGAATAGGCAGAGACCACAGAGGACATTTTGGTCAGTGAAACTACTCTGTATGATACTATACTGATGGATACGTGTCATTATACACTTGTCAAAACCCATAGAATGTACAACACCAGGAGTTGTAAAGCTATGGACTTTGGGTGATAATGGTGTAAATGTAGGTTCATTGATTGTAACAAACGTACCTCTTAAGGATAGGATTGTCATAGTGGTAAGGTTGTGCATGTGGGGAGAAGAGGTTATGTGGGAAATCTCTGTACCTTTCACTTAGTTTTGCTGTGAACCTAAAATGGCTCTTAAAAATAAATTCTTGGGCTTCCCTGGTGGCGCAGTGGTTGAGAATCTGCCTGCTAATGCAGGGGACACAGGTTCAAGCCCTGGTCTGGGAAGATCCGACATGCCGTGAAGCAGCTAGGCCCGTGAGCCACAACTACTGAGCCTGCGCGTCTGGAGCCTGTGCTCCGCAACAAGAGAGGCCGCGATAGTGAGAGGCCCGCGCACTGCGATGAAGAGTGGCCCCTGCTTGCCACAACCAGAGAAAGCCCTCGCATGGAAATGAAGACCCAACACAGCCAAAAATAAATAAATAAATAAAATAAAATAAAATAAAATAAATAAATAAATTCTTTTTTCTATGTTCATTCAAAATTGATTGTTTTATCTATTCCATCCTAGTCATGGATTAAATGTATTTTCCCCAGAAGATTTATAATCCTCTCCAATGCCCAAATCACTCAAGTCATTTCATCTAAATGCAATGAAAAAAAGGGATTCAGCAAGGGAAGCTGAGTCACTGAGACACAGCAGTGTTTGGTATATGTACTTCGGTTGGCCCATGTAGAAAGAGTAAGTCACATGTCACGTCTACTCAGCAGCCACAGTGCAAACAGGCTCTCATCCCTTCAAATACAATAACATTCAGTATTATTTGGTCAAGTTCTTAGAGCTCTCCAAAATAACCTGAGTCCTTACCCTACTCTTCTTACTAACCACATGTTTTGGAAAAACACCATTAGGGTGCAACTGGCATTGACATTTTCCAAATAAAACATTTATTTCTGAAAATATAAATTGTCTTATTTTTCTGTTGTAAACATTGGTTTTGTTGGCAAATGGAAATGTGAGTAGCAATTATTGTGGTGAAGCAGTTGGAGTGTCTGTGGGGTTTTTTCGTATTTCCACAGGCCCAAGGCCACAGTGATGGCTTTCCCATCAGACCTGAGTCCTGGCAACTCCCTTAGGTGCCTTCTGATGGACTTCTTGGCAACAGGACATAAGCGCACAATGTAGATGTGCTACTCTGAGCTCTTTGAAAACTCTTCTCTTTCCCCACAGCTGTCCATTTGCCATTGGGATTATAGTATTCATGCTGCATTTTTATTACTATAGGTTTCATAAGAGGTGATGTTTCACAGTATTATGCAGACATGACAGAGGATGCTCCAATCATCTATTGCCGCATCGCAAACCAACCCCCAAAAATCAATGGCCCAAAACAATACTGATTTATTAATCTCATGATTCTGTGGGTTCTGTTCATGACTGGACTCCCCCAGGTGTTTGCACTCAGCTGGAAAACTGGCTCAAGTTTAGGCTTACCCAGAACACTGGGATGGCTGGGCCTCTCTCCCCGTGGGGTCTTAGAATCTCTCTCCAAGAAGACTAGTTGAGTCTGGTCTCTCTTGCATAGCATCTGGGTTTCAAGAGGGTAAGTCCCAATATGCGAGTGTTTATCAAACCTCTAGTTATATTACACCCACTGATGTCCCATTGTCCAAAGCAAGTCACAGAGCCAAGCCCGGAGTCATTGTGGAGTGGGGAAGGATTAGACAAGGGCATCAATACCAAGAGGCATGGGGCTTCCCTGGTGGCGCAGTGGTTGAGAGTCTGCCTGCCGATGCAGGGGACACGGGTTCGTGCCCCGGTCCGGGAAGATCCCACATGCCGCGGAGCGGCTGGGCCCGTGAGCCGTGGCCGCTGAGCCTGCGCGTCCGGAGCCTGTGCTCCGCAACGGGAGAAGCCACAGCAGTGAGAGGCCCGCATACCGCAAAATAAAAAAATAAATTAAAAAAAAAAACCAAGAGGCATGATTCACTAGTGGCCATCCATGTAACAGTCCACCCAGAGGGAGGAAAAAATCAGTCTTTGATGATAGTGATTTAATCTAGGAACAATGGTATTCAATATGAAAACATGATGACTGGACCTAGTAAGGGCTTAATAGTAATAATAATTTAATTAATATAATAATAACTAATATATACATAGACAATTATGCTATACCAGACATTGGACTAAACATTTTGTGTTATTATTTAACTTAACTCATAGCAACTGTAGAAGATTTGGTACCATCGTGAATCCTCATTTTACAGAGGAGAGAACTGATGCCCAAGTATGGAAGCAAACAGTAAAAGGTAGGGGTCAGATGAGAGTCCAGTGAGAACAACGCCACATCTACGTTCTTAATCCCCATGGTATCAGACTTCTAAGCAAACGGTATAGGAGTCCCCACGATGGTGGCAGTAGCATGTCTTTTAAAAATAACCTTTCACATTCAGTTGAAGTCAATCGTCCTAACTCCCTAACTGGTGAGTCCGAGTGAGCTCCTGTCCACACAAAGATCTATGCTGAGCAGACACCTTTCTTTCTTGGCCGCGCCCCTAGACTTCCGAGACACCGGCTAATCCGCATACACAGATAAAGTTCCCACTCTCCTTCAGGACAGGGCACAGCCTGGCCAGGCCTCCACCTCCAGGGCCTGGCAATAGGCTCCTCCTTGGAGGCGGCAGAAGAACGCAGGAGGAATAACACTGGTTAGACCACCCAGCGCCCAGGGGAGCCACCTGACACTAGTCCCTTAACCTCCTTTAGACTGTTTGTTCAGCTTTAAAATGAGGCTAGTAACAGTGTCTGCCTCAGAGAGTTTAAGAGAAGATTAAATTAGATAAAGCTCACAAAGCAGTCTCTGGTGCATAAATAAATGGTTCCTATTGGTGGTAAGATTAAGTGCTTTTCAGAACTTTTTTGCAACTCATCACATATGCTGAGAGGAGTGTCCAAGGGGCTTTATCATCTCTGCGGAGGACCTTCTAAGGACTATCAACAGAGCCACGTAGACCATATGTTAGCTTACTTATAAGAAACAATCAAAGAAAAGTTTTAAATAAGCTACTTGACTTAGCTGGGGGGGGAAAAAAGAGCAGTGTGATTCTCAAAAGTATGTGGATCACGTCTCCCAAAGTCATATATTATATATCCTCTCGGTTCATATGTCAGCTCAACCTCTGTACTGAGGGTAATAAAAATTAAATTGCGTCGGTGAAGAATCACATTGAAATGTGCTGTTTTTAATCTAGTATTTTACTTAATTTTATGTATTTTTTCTAAAAGAGGAAAAATTCAAAAACAAATACTGAGTTAAGAGTCCAATGTTTCAAGAGGCATAAACACTTTGTAGACGTTCTCCCCATGTTTTACCAGCTTAGCATTCCTCGCACTGCTGCAACCAGACACAACTAAACTCCCATATATATGACAGGCCGTTGTATTAAGTTTACAGAATGGAGGTACCTAGGGAAGTCTTTTAGGTTACTTACAAATTCTTCCAGTTAGTTGCTTTAAACGTTATCACAAGCAAAAGGAAAGCGTGAAAGATGTGACACTAAAATAATGCCAGCAAATTATCTTCACAATTCCAAATTGCTTGTAGATATCATTGCCCTATAAAAAGCAAAGTGTGTCTTAGAAAGCTTTTGGATAAAATGGGCAGCTCAAGTACCCATTAGAATGTCTCTTTTTCTAAAACATGAAAATTTCAGTCTTCCTAATAAAGTCTGTTTTGAGTATTTTCTCACTTATATTCACCTTGAACAAATAATGAAAGCAAGAGAGACATTCTGGTACCGTAAGAAAAGCAAGAGCTGTACGTCGGCCAGAACTGAGTGCAAATTCCACATTCTTCTACTTGCTGGTTTAACGACCTTGGGTGAGCCCCTCGTAATCACTTTAACCCTCTTTCCCCTCATCTGTAAAAATGAGAATCACGGCTCCTCCTTTAAGGACTGTTGTGAGGATTCTAGGAGTTAGTGTAGATGAAAATGCTTGGCACACTGGCACAGAATAGGCATTTTTTAAATGTTTCTTTTTTCTGTCTTCTCAATAGACTTTATTTTTTTTCAAACCAATTACCTTCAAACCTACACTGCATTAGAAAAAAGTCCATATTGAAAGCCTTAATCATTGGCAAATGTAAGCTTTGACCTAAGAGCTCTACATGAAGGGATTAAATTCTTTACAAACCTTACCAGTGAAATTAACAACCACCTTCCATACACGGGGCAGGCGAACTCCTCATACACTTCACGTTCAATATGCGCCGTCAAACTCTTAGAATAAATTATCAGTTTTTACACCTACTTGCATAACCAGGAACTTAATTAAAGCCAACTAATATTTTTTAGGAGTATAACAGTTGATTCACAACTGCCTTGTGAGCTTAATCCCTCCTCTACTAAAAATTATAAGGTACCAATCACTCTTCTTCTCTGTTTTCCCAGGTAAGTGTCAATCAGGTCATTAAGCACACAGAGCTATTACAATGCACCCATTTTCAAAAGGAGAAACTGCTGTCCCAAGGACTAGAACCCGCTCTCCTGATTCTCAATCCACTGTACACTGTATCAGATTATTAAGTCTTTTCTGTGAGCAGCCTTAAATCCTTTTTGTTAATTCAGGGACAGGGGAGGGAGCAGAGTAGAGTAGACATTGTGGATTGGCACTCAATATCCATTTCCCCTTCTTGTGGTGCAGTATTTTTCAAACTGCCAGTTGCCATCCATTAGTCATGAAGTCAACTTGGTGGGTCAAGACCAGCATTTCTTTCTTTTTTTTTTTTTAATTTATTTATTTATTTATTTATTTTTGGCTGTGTTGGATCTTCGCTGCTGCACATCGGCTTTTCTCTAGTTGCAGCGAGCAGGGGCTACTCTTCGTCGCGGTGTGCAGGCTTCTCATTGCAGTGGCTTCTCTTGTTGTGGAGCACGGGCTCTAGGCACACAGGCTTCAGTAGTCGTGGTTCGCGGGCTCTAGAGCACAGGCTCAGTAGTTGTGGCGCATGGGCTTAGTTGCATGTGGGATCTTCCCGGACCAGGGCTTGAACCCGTGTCCCCTGCATTGGCAGACAGATTCTTAACCTCTGCACCACCAGGGAAGTCCCAAGACCAGCATTTCTTAATGGAGTGGAGTAGCCTAGATTAGCATAGAATTGCACAGCATAGACTAGGATAGAAGCCATCATGGGGCATCACATTGTCTTGTGAATCTTTTATTTCAGTTAGACATGAATGTGACTGCGGGTATGTGTGAGTCAAATGAATTTTACAGTAGAGTATGTCTTAAAGTTTGAAACACATTGTTCTGGTATGCTTTTCTGTACCTCTGACATTGGGAAGCTAAGTACTCTTGTTTCCTAGAATCCCTTGAGAAAGGATTCCAGGTATAATTTGTGTTTGGCCAGTCGGAGGCCCAAGGGTGCAATTAGGAAGATGGCAGTGGTCACACCTCTACTGCCACAGCTATTTTTCTTAAGAAGCATGTCACAGACACTTTGCGTCTTCTGGGGCTTCATTAGCAGAGGTCCCACCATACGGTCATAAGATCCCTGGCTACCAAGAGGCAAGACGCAAGGCATCCGTTTCCTGGCCCAGACGGCAGCAGTGGCAGTGAGGTTCTGGAGTTAGCAGCAGTAGGCGAGCCACTCTGAAAACCTGAAAACAGTGGCTTCCAGAACTAGGTGATATGGACGAGATTCTGAATCCACTGGGTTCCCGGTTGCAGAAGTAGCAGCAGCTGTCTTGGTGGTTTAGTTCTGTAATGGGCCTCTGGAAATTGCTATGGAAAGTTCAACTTCAAGTCTGTTCCTCCAGCCTTCACGTGATTCTACAATCCACTTAAGACCGTGTAATAAATCCCTTCTTGCTTAAGCTACTTGGAATACCATCTATTCCGTACCCTGTTGAAACTGATAGGAAATGGAAAAAAAATAAAATATTTTTTTGATATTCAACATTATACTGGAATCTAGTTATGAGTCTCTATAGAGAATTCTGGAAAGGAGCAGAAAAATCAAGTAATTTGTGAGTTATAGATAGTTTCAGTTTTGTTTTGTGTTTTTCAGGTCTTATATCACCAAGTGATCAATAGTTGTTGACTGACTGATTGATAAAGACCACATGTTGGAAAACACCTACATTGTACTTTCATAACTAGTTGCAAGGAGAATGAACGAATCTGTCTTAGGTCAGGCTTCCTGGAAAGACTCTGAGATGGGAATGTGGATGCAGGGAGTTTGTTGAATTGCACATTCAGAACAAAACCTGTAAGAAAATAAGAAAGCAGAACTGGGCAGAGGAAACAGTTGCACTGTGATGCAGTCACAAC
This sequence comes from Aethalodelphis obliquidens, assembly GCF_003676395.1. Taxonomy (NCBI): domain Eukaryota; kingdom Metazoa; phylum Chordata; class Mammalia; order Artiodactyla; family Delphinidae; genus Aethalodelphis; species Aethalodelphis obliquidens. The sequence continues at coordinate 14,287,109 of NW_020837947.1, forward strand.
AAAGACCTTAGCTGATCTTATTGGGGGAGGGAGGAATTCTGAATCTGAGGTGATCCTTCAGAGTGGTCCTGTATTGAGGGCAGAAGACCGGGTATTTGTAGTCCCTCATTGACCAGTCACTGGATTCAATGCCTGGGAAGGGTCTGAGACCCAGGGTGAGGTACCCCTTCAGCCAAGGGCGAGTCCTTGCAAGGGACTCAGCTGTGGGTTTTCAGGAGCTGGTAGCTCTGGGCAGCTGGAGGATGAGTGCTTCAGTCCTGAAGGGGGCACCTAGGTAGTGAACCACAGCACCTGCTCAGAAGCCAGAGACGTTTCATCATGTCCTGCAGCTTCCTCCGTGCCTTGTAAATACATTCAGTCCAGTCCATACAGGAAAACAGGAAAGGTATGTTTTCAGTATATAAATGACTTGCAGCATGACTGTAACAATGAAATCTATTTTCCGCTTAGCAATACATCCAGCTAAGCATGTTTTTCAAATAGAATTTGTGAGTCTGGAGCCAGAGAGCATGAGTGTAAGCTTTGTCCCCTATCTTCTGCTTCCAGATCAACAGTGGATATGATCGCTCCACTTTTGTTTATGGGCCATTACCACTTTGAGGAGTAGAATTTTTTTATGCCATCCTCTACCCTACTTTCTGCTAGGTCAAGAATTAACCACAAGGCAATTTTATGAAAAGGAAAACTCATGGGACCAGGATTCAGGGAACCTCCCTCTTTCTCTCTCTCTCTCCTTCTCTCTCCCTCTCATTTCCCAGGAATAACCATACCTGCCCCATTGTATAGATCAAAACAAAGGAGTGTACATGAAAATAGTGTGGTAAGAATTACAATACATCTGTAAGCTCTTCTTTTTTATTGAAGTATAGTTGATGTACAATGTTTCAGGTGTATAGAAAAGTGATTCAGATATATATATATATATATATATATATTCTTTTTCAGATTCTTTTTCATTGTAGGTTATTACAAGATTCTGAATATAATTCCTTGTGCTACACAATTGGTTCTTTATTTTATATATAGTAATGTGTATCTGTTAATCCCAAATTCCCAATTTATACCTCCCTCCGCCTTCCCCTTTGGTAACTATGAGTTTGTTTTCTATGCCTGTGAGTCTATAAGCTTTTATCATTAACAGTCATCTGCCCACTTTAAAATTACTCATACAAATCATCATGCAGTAAGAACCAATCCAATCATCATACAGTTTATGTTTGGGGACATAAAGAGAGGAAGAGCCAGCCCCCTTCAATATTCAAACTCCATTCCATTGGCTGATTCACTCACACATTCAACAAATGCTCATTGAGCATCAACTATGGGCTAAACACTAGATGCACAGTGAACAAGCCTGTAGGAGGCAACATGGCTGAAAGTGAACACTGTGGACCTAGAAGTAAGAGTAGCCCAGCTTTCAGTTCCAGCTTAGGTGGCTATAACCTTCACTTCTCTGAGTCTTGGTGTTTCTTTGCCCATGAAAAGGGATAGAACCATAAGGGATTGTTGTAAATAAGTGCTGGTAGAGTTACGCACAAGACACCATGGAAACCCATAGGTGGGTGACCTAACCTAGACTCAAAATAGCAGGGATGGCCATTCTGACCGGTGTGAGATGATATCTCATTGTAGTTTTGATTTGCATTTCTCTAATGATTAATGATGTTGAGCATTCTTTCATGTGTTTGTTGGCAATCTGTATATCTTCTTTGGAGAAATGTCTATTCAAAAAATCTAGAAACAATAGATGCTGGAGAGGGTGTGGAGAAAAGGGAACACTCTTGCACTGTTGGTGGGAATGTAAATTGATACAGCCACTATGGAGAACAGTATGGAGGTTCCTTTAAAAACTAAAAATAGAACTACCATACAACCCAGCAATCCCACTACTGGGCATATACCCTGAGAAAACCGTAATTCAGAAAGAGTCATGTACCACAATGTTCATTGCATCACTATTTACAATAGCCAGGACATGGAAGCAACCTAAGTGTCCATCGACAGAGATAAATGGATAAAGAAGATGTGGCACATATATACAATGGAATATTACTCAGCCATAAAAAGAAACGAAATTGAGCTATTTGTTGTGAGGTGGATGGACCTAGAGTCTGTCATACAGAGTGAAGTAAGTCAGAAAGAGAAAAACAAATACCGTATGCTAATACATATATATGCAATCTAAGAGAGAAAACAAAAAGTCATGAAGAACCTAGGGGTAAGACGGGAATAAAGACACAGACCTACTAGAGAATGGACTTGAGGATATGGGGAGGGGGAAGGGTAAGCTGTGACAAGTGAGAGAGTGGCATGGACATATATACACTACCAAAAGTAAAATAAGATAGCTAGTGGGAAGCAGCCGCATGGCACAGGGAGATCAGCTCGGTGGTTTGTGACCACCTAGAGGGGTGGGATACGGAGGGTGTGAAGCAGGGAGACACAAGAGGGAAGAGATATGGGAACATATGTATATGTATAACTGATTCACTTTGTTATAAAGCAGAAACGAACACACCATTGTAAAGCAATTATACTCCAATAAAGATGTTAAAAAAAAAAAACAAGAATAGCAGGGAAAACTCTTTGGTGAGGGTAACATCCAAACAGAGACCCTAGAATAAGCAGGAATCAGTCAAGTGTGGGAAGAAAAGACAGACAGTCCGAAAGGTCAGCAGTTGCAAAGCCCTGGAGGGAAGAAAGCACTGGGGAGACTGCAAACATTGTTTTGTAGGAAGTATAGCATCCATAGAGAAGAAGGCGAGGAAGGCAGCCCTGTGCGCTGCGCCAGCAAGGCTGGCCACTGTCCAGAGAGCAGACAGCACAGCTGATGGGCATAAAGCAAGGCGGCATGGGATCCTATTTGTATTTTTTTAAGTGATCACTCTGCCTACAATGGAGAAGGGAGAGGACAGTCCCTCATGCCAGGAACATTAAAGCAGAGACTGAGTGAGTTAGAGATAATGGTGTGTAACCCACTGTGGTGTTAATGGTGTAGAATGGTGTACAGTGGCGTTAATGGTATATAATGGATAGATGAGGGAGAAGGTGGGCGGTGGAACAGACAGGATTTAATCACATTCAATGAGCTCTTGTAACACCCATGTTCCAAGCTATGCACCTTGTATACGTCAACTCACTGAATCGTTACAAGGACTGTATGAGGAAAATGCTCTTCCTATTTCTGTTATAGTCCTGAAGCACCATAGTGTTCAAAAAGGTTAATCAAGTAGCCCAAGTCCCTCACGAGAGCCTGTATTTGAACCCCAGTCTAGTTTGCTCATACCCTGTGTGTGCCTCCTCCACGCCATACTGCTGCATAGATTGGTGTACAGATCAGGACAAAGGTCTTATGTAGAGACAGAAAAGCTGGCATCATTACCACACAGATGATCATCAAAGCCATGAGAACAGGAGGAACTGGTTAGCAATATTTACAGGCACTGAGTATTCCCTATGTTCCAGGAGATTTTCTAAAAGCTTATCATTATTTAATCCTTACAGCAACCTTATAAGAGAGTGTGTTAGTTTCCTAGGACTTCATTAACCAAGTTCCACAAACTGAGTGGCTTCAACAACAGAAATTTATCATCTCACAGTTCTGGAGGCCAGAAGTGTGAAACCAAGGTATTGGCAGGATTGGTTCTTTCAGAGGGTTGTGAGAAACAAGCTGCTCCACGCCTCTCTCCCAGTTTCTGGTGTTTTGCTGGCAACGTGCGGCATCTTCAGCCTTAGCTACATCCCCCCAGTCTCCGCCTTCATCTTCACAGGGTGTTTTACCTGTGTGTGTGTGTCTTTCTCTGTGTCCAAATTTCCCCTTTTTATAAGGACACCTGACATACTGGACTAAGGCCCACCCTAATCTCCTCATCTTAATTTGATCATCTATCTGCAAAGACCCTATTTCCAAATGAGATCACATTCATAGGGTACTGAGAGTTAGGACTTTAATGTCTTGGTTGGCGGGGGGGACACAATTCAACCCATGATGGGTAGATATTTTATGTCTATTTTACAGATGAGGAACCTGAGGCACAGGGAGATAAGTAACTTGCCTGAAGTCAACGGCTAACGCACTGGAGAGTGTATGAAGTATGGGAAAAAGGGACTAAGACAGACCCCAATGGAACACTTAAAACATCCAAGAGAGAGACATGAGACCCCACTTCTGTGACCACAGTAGATGGACCAGAAATGGGTGCCTGATCCAAAGAAAACCTATCTACAGGCTTGTCGCTGCTGGCCTGCAAGGTGACACGGTGTAAAAGGGTTGCTCGCACTGAAGAGTGATGGATTAAGCCAACCAAGTTCTCCCTCCGGAGGCAAAACACAGAGAGACAGAGCAAGAGCCGTTAATGGTGGGAGCAGAAATGGGCTGTACAGAAAAGCCAGGAAGTACTAGAAACCATAAAGAAGAGGAAGCCCAGAATAAGCAGAAGCAGATGCTAAAGGTAGAGAGAAGAGTGGAGAGCTGACCATGGTATCAGCAGAAGCAGTAGAAGCAGAGGCAGGGAGAAGTTGAATCATCACGGCATCAAAGGACACCAGCATTCATGGGATGGGTAAGAGAATCCAGCCGTGGCAGCTGCACGGTACCCTGAGACTGGCACTCTAGTTCCTGGACTAACAACTTGTTCCAGTTTATGGGATGTGTGACTGATCTTCATTGGGTTCTGACTGTGAGGTCAAGATTCCCACCCACAATTATACCCACACTTATCCTTACACAAATCTCTCATTTCAATTTTGTGTCTAATAACCTTAAAATCATCTAACTCAAGCGCCCAGAGAGGCAGGAGAAAAAGGAGTTGAATGTCACAGTATGGGAGTTAATAGAAGAGAATGTTTCAAGAAGGAAATGGTCAATTGAATCAAATGTTACAGAAAGATCAAGTAAGACGAGCACTTTAAAAGGAACAGAGATTTGCTAACAAAAATGTGAGAGCTGGGTAAGTGGAGAGAGAAGCCAGGTTGCCATGGATGATGGCATGAATGGGAGGTAAGACCAGAAAGTCAGCAATACAAACCCTACTTTCAAGGGTGAAGAGAGAGAAAAATAAGGCTCTAAGTTATGGAGTACAAGGAATGATATTTTTTAAGATGAAAGAGATTTGAGCATATTTAAAGGCTGATGGAAATAAGCCACTAATGAAGGCAAGGTTGAAGACAGCTGAGAGAAGAAAACAACTAATAGGACTAAGATGCTGAAGATGCAAGAGGCCAGGTAGAGGGAATAACCCAAGACAGGAGGAGAGAAGGAGGCAACAAAGGGCGGGCACACGTATGAGGCTATGTTAGGATCAGATATTAAAGGTGTTTCCTGTAATGGCTTCTATTTTCTGGGTGAAATAGAAAATGAGATTATCTGCTGACAGTGAAGAAGGAAAAGACAAGGTAAGAGCCTCGAGGGAATGGAGAATATTTGCAGCAGTCATTTTGGAGAATGGCAGTGAGATCTAACCAGGAAAACGGTGAAGGATTACCAATTAGTACAAAGGGCTCAAGTGAAATCAAAGGCCGTGGATTTGGCATACCAGTTAGCTGTGCTTTCATGTGATTTCCTCCAGTCTCCTTCAGTGGGGCAGGAAAAGCAGCAAAAACATTGGTAGTTGGGATTAATTCCAAGTTGAGGACAGAAGGGCAAGGGAACAAGAAGTTTAAGGTGTTAGGAAGAGAATGACTGAAGATATATGTCGGCTGGCTCCAGAGGGAGTGAAGACGAGCAGGTCTAGTAGGGAGAAAATAGGAGGACCAAGGGATCTCAAAGAACAGTTATTTGGGAGTAAGAGATAGAGTTCTGCGATAATAAGAGGCTATGGAGAATTTAGGATTTCAGAGGTGGAGAAGTTCTAGGTGATTCGAAGATCCTGAATTTGGCCGTGTGTAATAGGTGTGTGTTGTCTGTCCGTCCAGCTTCTCTTCCTTTGGGGAACTTCCCCTCTGTTACTACATGTGGTTCTGGTTGAACAGATTATTCTAGAGGCTCACCCCATCCCACCCTCACTGCAGGGGTTGGCATAGGATGCGAGCCAGTGAGTTCATCCTTCTGGCTAGAGTGATTGGCTCAGGGGTATGTGACCAAGAAGAGATGATTAAACTATTCCGAGATTTCTTCCATGAATGTTAGAGGCAGAGAATCTCTCTTTCTCAGCTCAGTTCCTCACTTGTAAAGACTTTGTAATTGCTTATGACCATCTTTCTTGGCAACATAGAGAAATCATCTCCAGAAGGAGCAAGTGAGTCCAATATACAAAGACAAGCAAATCAAGCAGAGACAAAGATGAATAAAAGCAAAAAGGATCCAGAAAACAATGTTGAATCCCTGGATCTAGCCACGCTGAAGTTAGTCTACCCTTGAATCTTTCAACTGAGCATCCCAAAATCTCTTTGCTTAAGGTAGCCTACATTGGATTACTAGAAACTCCAGTCTAGGAGTTGGGTGGCTGAAACCAAAGGAGGCAAAGGTATGAGAGCTGAAAGAACAAGAAACTAAAGATAAAATGTTGCATGGGTTTGCCTTGTAGGCATGAAAGTCACCTAAGATGAAGGCAGTACTTGATGAGAGTGGAGAAGGCACCTCTGGACCATTTCAACAGTCTTACATAGGAAGAATAGACAGGATGTGAGTGAATTAACTGCAGTAAGGACCGGAAGAAAGTTATATATTAGTTAGCGAGAGCCTCAAAAGAATGATGGTTCTTATACAAAGGTGAAGGAATAGCAGCATGGAAGCTGCAGAGGGGAACGAGAAGCATACAGACCCCACTTGCTGGGAAGAAGCTAAGTGGGGTGTGCAGTAAAGTGGGTAAGATCGCTGCTGTGTAAAGTGGGCAGAGCCTTCCCAGTCCAAGGTAACTGTGAAATGCTTCCCCAGTGAAAATTAGACTTCATTTTCTAAGTCCTAATTGTTACAATATCAATAATATAGACATTCTTTAAAACTTTCAGCCCACAACCCCTTGACCTTGAATCACTCGCTGTTCATCTATAAGATAAAGTAAAACCGGAAATGTAGTTGGATCAAGTTCAATTTTTTCTAATTGAGATATTCTAAGCATACATTCAAATGTCTCACACAATGATCAGAATAACAACCTCAGTAGCAATTATTACTCAGGTGATTTGGTAGAAGGGTTAATGTTAAATATTTTAAAACTCTATTTAGAAGATCACATCACACTAATGCATTTTATTGGACAACATGAAATATACATGGATATTACAGAAGAACAAAATCTAACACAAAAATGTGAAGCTGGCCTGCCACCTCTGGAATGAAGGCCACAGAGGGAAAGCCGACAACCAACTGGCATTTCAACAAGAAGGGAAACGGCTTTATTAAGGGATTCTCAATTTGTCCAAATGACAAATAGTTAATGTGCATATCGACATATATACATAGAATTTATTTTTCTTATCCCATATAGTCTTTCCACCAGAAATTCCTGAGGACTATATTCAAACACTTTAAATATTTCTATATGTATTAAAGATGATTGTATCTATGCTTGAGTTATATTTTGGAAATATTATATAAATGCATATTTAGATAAATGGAATGTAATTTTGTGTAATAAGGAAAAAGTACAGGACTAACCATTTTTAGTATGGACCATTTTTAATCTCTTATATGAATCTGGAAATACAATTAATGATAAGTCAAAATGGAAAAATAATATTATGACAGTGTATGTTTGCTTGCTTGTTTGTTTGTTTTGCGGTATGTGGGCCTCTCACTGCTGTGGCCTCTCCCGCTGCGGAGCACAGGCTCCGGACGCACAGGCTCAGTGGCCATGGCTCACGGGCCCAGCCGCTCCGCGGCATGTGGGATCTTCCCGGACCGGGGCACGAACCCACGTCCCCTGCATCGGCAGGTATACTCTCAACCACTGAGCCACCAGGGAAACCCGTGTATGGCTTTTTAAAGAAATCATGTGGGTTACACTCATAAATCTCAGTCACTTTTGGACTTCAATCCTTGATTGTACAGATGTTTTTCTTCCTTTGTGATGAAGGCAATTTCCACCAGAATCGCAGGAATTTCAGGAGAAACAGTAGGACTGTGAAATAACAGAGAAGGTGCAGTCTTTGATACTGAGCCAACCTGGTGTTCATTCTGGTTCTGTCACTAACTAACTGCAATCATAGGTAGGTAACCAAGATCACCTCTCAAGCCCCAGAGAGGTTGTAAAGTAAAAACATTAAAGTTTCTCCACATGGTTATTATGAGAATTAAATTGGGTAGTAGAACTCCTGACTCATAATGGAAACCCCATAATTGTTAATCCCCTACCGTCATTTCCCATTCTAGATACACAATCTAGTGAAATTCATCTGGGTCCCAAAGTGCTAGCAAATAAAATAATAGGTGATTTTAGCGCCAAACATTTACCTAAGGCTGGCACCTTTGAGATCCTTTTTTGCCCATGATCGATTCTTGCTCTATCATCAAAGTATACGATGTTCACACACTGATCAAACTTCAAAGGTTTGGGGAATTTGTGAAATTGAGAACTCTGTCCTATCTCTCATCTCCACCTCCCTCAAGAGATATGGTGTTCAATGAAGAAGTTGTAAGTGGCCTTGTGGGTGTCCATCTTGCCTTGTGGTCACATCTTTGAGGCAGGCACAGGTGACAAAGTGATGCTGGTGTGAATGGATCAGTCTTTCAAGACATTTGATGATTTCATAGTCAGGAAGAGCGAGACTGGTCATGTTCAAGGCCAGCATTTGAGAAACCACCTCCCTGAAGTCCACCAGCTGCAATGTCAAACAGAACCACAATGATTGAGAGAACAAAATGTATCAACACAGCTAGACCAAATGCAACCCAAACATCTGTGGAAAACCCAGGTTTGCATGAGCTAGGCAAATTACTTACTCTCATTGCTCTCTGATTAATTCTCTCATTTATGGAAGAAGAAGGAGAAGGAGAAGAGGAAGAGGAAGAGGAAGATGAAGAAGAAGGAGAAGAAGAAGGAGAAGAAGAAGGAGGAGGAGGAGGAGGAGGAGAAGAAGAAGAAGAAGAAGAAGAAGAAGAAGAAGGAGAAGGAGAAGGAGAAGGAGAAGGAGAAGGAGAAG
>NW_020837947.1:14296199-14375215 GCF_003676395.1 Aethalodelphis obliquidens
GGAGGAGGAGGAGGGTGGGGGAGGGGAGGGGGATGAGGAGGAGAAGAGGAAGAAGAAGAAGAAGGAGAAGAAGAAGAAGAAGAGGAAGAAGAAGAAGAAGAGGAAGAAGAAGAAGAGGAAGAAGGAGAAGAAGAAGAAGGAAAAGAAGAAGGCTAACCTGCTAAATTACCTCTAAAGACACTAACCTTCAGCAATTTCATAACCACTTTTCTGATGAGCCAATTAATATGGTACCGGCTACCAAATCAAGAAGCCCAGTTCAGCAACTATGAATGAGATTCTGGCCTTGATAAGATTTCATTTTCCCACTTCCAGGGTGAATGACTAAGCATATCTTTTTCCCAGGGCTGTCCTGAAATTTGGATCAAATGAAACGATGACTGTGTATGTGTTCTGCCTACTAGGAAATGCTCTACAATTGTTGGTGTGGTTGTGTCTCTTGTGTTATAAGCATTTATGCACTGGGATGTTAACTGGGCAATGAACCTCTTAAACAAAAGGAAGAACAAATGGCAAAAAAAAAAAAAAGTATGAGCTGATGAAAATGGAGGACTTCTAAGCGTTGATCAAATCACATCACACAGATTGCCACCTCACAATCCACAACACTGGACTCTCTGGGACAATTATTTGTCCATCACAAAAGGAAAAATGAGCATTGTGGAGCTAGAGAAAATGGACAAAATGTGCCTTATACCCCTTCAAATTCTCATTGACTGGTTGCTGTGATTCTAGGCAAAAGCAGAAGCAGATCAACTAGAGATGGCCAGACAACCCCTCTCCAGAGGTACCTTCCATTTTAGAAAAGGTGTGATCAAATCCGAAGGCAGATGTTTCCTCCAGGAGAAGTGCCTTCCACACATTCCCATCATGTGCTCATTCACTTACCAGCATCCTTCCTATGCTGAATCCAACTCGGGAAACAGAACACTCTTTCCAGCCTAGTCTCCCTGATGAAGAAGTTTTCCCCAAACTTTTCCACCCTTTTGAATATGGCCAAGGCTCTTAATTGATGAGAGGTTTCCTCTGAGACCACTCACTCTTAGAGTTTGGCCTTCCTCAACTCGGCCTGACACATGAGCCAAAGCAGAGGCAGCCAAAGAGAAAAAATATCCTCGGATCAGAGCCCACTCTGTGCCCTTCTGAGCTGCAGAGAGAGACTGAGATAAAAGCCAAAAGCAGGGGTCAGGCTGCCCAGGACATGTTTTTTTATGCCTGACCTCCTGATGGACTCACCAGATAAAACTCCTCCTTGCAACCAGCGGGCGCATGAGTTCTGTTTTATGGTTTACATCTGGGCTTGGTCGGCCATCAGGTCTGGGTGCCACTGTTTGAGAATTGGGATTGTTTCCTGCAATTGATCTCTGCTGGAGATAAAATTTCCCTCCTGAGGCTGCAGCCCTGGATAACGTTAGAAGATCTGGGATAACATAAACTTCAGAGGCAATCAGCAAATATAATAAAAACCTCTTCACAACCAGAACCTGGCTTTTCACAGGCTTTCCATGGCTTCGATAAGAATGTCTTTTTCTTTGCTACAGTTCGCGCCACGAAAATGTGAATTGTTTTTCTCAGTGGAGTAAATCATAATGGTTCTTTTAATGCCAAAAAGATGGTAGAAGACAGATAGATACGTTAGAATGATATAGAAAGCTTGATAAATTGGTTATGAAGAAATGTACGAATAATTATCAAGCTTTTGAATTGCCCCATCTTTCCTAAGTCAGGTTTCACTGCCAGATTTCTACCCACCTGCTTTTCTCTCTCTTCTGCTTCTTCCAGAGATTTTTTTAATGTCTTCATTTCACTGGTTACCACTTCTAGCATGTTTCTGGCCCTCTCTTTACTCTCCTTAGCCCCATGCTCTGTAGTCTCCAATTCTGATTTGACAGACAGTAGCTTTTTCTCAGTATTCTCCTTCATCTTTTCCAGTTTGTCTCTGGATTTATTTAGGTCTTCAATAGCTTTGGTCTGTTCCAAAGTTTTAATCTAAGCAGTCAAAGAGAACGCTGATAATTTCTTCTGCATTTATTCAGGAAAATTGTATGAACAAGACAAATCAGAAGTCAGTGGGGACTTCCTGGTGGCACAGTGGTTGGGAGTCCGCCTGCTAACACAGGGGACACGGGTTAGATCCCTGCTCCGGGAAGATCCCACATGTCGCGGAGCAACAGGGCTCGTGTGCCACAACAACTGAGCCTGCACTCTAGAGCCCCCGAGCCACAGCTACTGAAGCCGTGCACCTAGAGCCCATGCCCCACAACAAGAGAGGCCACCGCAGTGAGAGGCCCGCCCGCGCGCTGCAGCAAAGAGTGGCTCCCGCTCGCCGCAACTAGAGAAAGCCCGCGCGCAGCAATGAAGACCCAACACAGCCAAAAATAATAAAATAAATAATAAATTTTTTTAAGTCAATGAAATTCATTTAACAACTCCTTTCATGAATGAAGAATTGAATCCAACCCAGTTATACAGACTCTGCTAAGCATATAGACTGGATGAACATGTCTTAAAGCAGTTATAGTTTATGAGCAAATATTAGAGTATCATTATGTGGAAGATTGATGAGATGAAATGGTAGATAGCATGATTCAGGGGTTAAATATTAAAACAAAGTCTGTGGTACTCACACATAGACTCTACCGAGCTCCACAGGGAAAGCAACTTGCACTTTTTACCCCTGCCAAGGGGTCATCCCTGGTATACAAACATTAGAAAGAGCAAAATGTCTCCTCATTGGGTGATTTACCACAAGGAAGCCCCACTTAAAATCTCCGTGGCAAGTCATCAGTGCTGAGGGAAATTGGCAGTTTTTCTGAAAAAAGGTCTTCTGACTTTACCCATGAGTCTATGGGAACTGGGAGGTGGCCACAACACTCACTGCAGGCAGGAGGCAAGGGTGGTACCTCTCTCTCAGAAGCTATCCCAGGATCTTAAAGCCAAAACAGAGCATCCTCAAGTACGAGGCACATTTGCTTTATTAGTTTAGTATTTAAAATTATACCAGATCTGCTGACAAAAAAGAATCTGAGTCAGAGGAATGAGGCTCTGATACATACTACAGCGTGGATGAACTGTGAAGACATCACTATACATGAAATAAGCCAGACACAGAAAGACAAACACTGTATAATTCCACTCCTGTGAGTTACCTGGTGTAGGCTAATTCATAGAGCTAGAATGTGGAATAGGAGTTACCAGGAGCTGAGGGAATGGGGAGCTCCTGTTTAATGGGCACAGAGTTTCAGTTTAAGATGATGACCAAGTTCTGGAAATGGACAGTGGTGATGGTTACACAACAGTGTGAATGTACTTCATGTCACTGAATTGTACATGTAAAAATGGTTAAAAATGGTAAAATTTTATGTTCTGTATATCGTACCACAATTTTTTTAAAAAAAGAATTTGAGGTAGTTTTGCATAATTAGGCACAAAGTTTTTTAACTGACCATTCAAAATAAATATGAATGAGCTACCACTTATCCACTGGATGACTATAACCAAAAAGATAGGCAGTAACAAGTGTTGGTGAAGAAGTGGGGAAATTGGAACCCTCCTATACTGCTGGTAAAATGCAAAATGGTGTGACTGCTGTGAATAACAGTTGGCCAGTTTTCAAATTGTAAACATAGAGTTGACTTATGACCCAGCAATTCCACTCCAAGGTGCACATATGCAAGAGAACTAAAAACTTACGTCCACACAAAACCTTCACAAGAATGTTCGTAGCAGCACTATTCATAATCACCAAAAAGTGAAGACAGCCTACATATCCATCAATGGACGAGTAGATACTATATCCATGCAGCAGAGTATGACTCAGCAATAAAAAGGAACGCAGTACTGATACATGTTACAATGTGGATGAACCTTGAAAACACTGTGTTAGGGGAAGTAACTCAGTCACAAAAGACCACTTATTATATGATTCCATTTATATGAGAGATCCAGAAAAGGCCAGGGGTTGGTGGGAGTAGAAAATGGGGAGTAACTGTTCCCCATTTCTTTTTCAGGTAATGAAAATGTTCTGAAATTAGATAGCAGTGATGTTTATAAAACTCTGTGAATATACTAAAAATACTGAATTGTACACTTTTAAAAGGGTAAGTTTTATTATATGTGAATTTATCTTGATAAAGTTGTTATTGGAAAGTACATTTACAAAGAAGCCTTTAAATGCATCAAAAGAAATTACTCTGAAATAAAGAAGTACACGTGGGATGGACAAAGCGCCAATACCAGCAGAGCTCTGAATTTAGTTCTGAGCCTCCTAACAGTTCAGACAAGGCCTACAGGCATATTCTCAAAGAAAAAGCATAAATTTGTGTTTTAATTTTGTTGAAAATCATTTAAAGGTTACATCTGAAAGTAATAAAAAGATACCAAATAATGAGCGTTTGCTGATTTCTCCCTTCCCCTTTCATTTTATCCCTTCTTTCCTAAGAAAGAAAGACGCTTTCTTGCTGCATCTACTCCCAGCCTGTTGTTCCCAGGGCAAGTCTGAGTCATGGGGAGAGTGTTGGGGAAGAAGAAAGCCTGAGAGACTAAACTGATCTACCCGATAAAAAGCTGAGAGAGGAGTGGGAAGAAAGAGCCTCTGTCAACTAGGCTGCAGGAAGTGTTTCTGGATGAAACTTGGGATGATGGAAGAGGGGCTTGTGAGGAGATATAGGTGTCATGCAGCAAGGTAACAAGAGGGAGAGAAAACAATGGAAAAGACGCTTTAAAATATTGCTACTCTTGATGAATGAAATCCTCCTTTTTCTTTTTTCCTTTTTGTTTTGAGTAACAATAATAAAGCAACATGAGCATTTAGTTTCTGGACTGCTGATTATTTATTGATGAAGGATTCTGAGATTGTTGCAATCTACCCAGACTACATTTGGAGGCTACTGTCAGAGATTAAAATCTTGACAGAGTCTCGGGGTCAGAGCTCATCTTCATGGAGACTGAGCTCCAGAATTATGGCGTAAGGAGCACAAGCTGACCTGACCTAAACTCTGAAGGGTCCTCCAACACTTCTGGAAAGTCAGAGGAACGGTAGAAGCTATTCTAAGATTGGAAGTATGACACGATACGGAGGAAAGGTGCCTGCTTGGGACAGGGATGTCCAGATGGAAAATCAGATTTATACTGTCTGGGTAATGTCACTAAACTGAGAAAGCTTGAGTCAAATACCTAAACTGGAAACTTGTTTGTACCTACTATCACACACACAGATTCTTAAGAAATTAAATTCCTTTCTAGGCAGAGAGGAAGTCAATGGCAGACACTCTTGGACAAGTTCAAAACTTTTAACTGGCTCCATGCAGGAGAGAGGAAATCTCTTGGGAAACTGACAGCTGCTCACAATCCAGAAGGTGTAAGAACAACTGCTGTAGCTTGGGAAATATGCAGGAAATAAAATGCCAGCAACAGCTGGGGGAAGGGATTCGGAGTCAGCTTTTTCGTCAATGAACCAGCACAAGTAGGGCAAGCACTTGAGACGAGGAAATGGCGCCCACGAAGTGCAGGTCTGCAGGGGCCGACCTTGGAGATCATTCATGGATTCCAAGTTATCAAAACCCGTATTTGAACGTGGACTGTATATTAGTACGAGTATATTCGAATATTATCTCAATGTAGATTCCTGACTGTAACGACTGCACTGTGGTCACACAGAAGAATTCTCTTGTTCTTAAGATAAAGCGGGTAAGTATTCAGGGATGAAGTGTCATGATGTCTGCAACTTACTCTCAAATGGTTCCTCTCTCTGTCTCTCTGTATCTCTCTGTCTCTTTCATTAGGCAAAATATAACAGTAAGTAAAATGTTAACAATCTACATGAAAAGTAAAAGAATGTCTGTTATGCTATTCTTGCAATTCTTCTATAGGTTTGAAATTTTTCAAAATAAAAAATTGAGAAGGGAGCTTTCCCATGAGTGATCGGTACATGTATAATGCATCCTATCAGTAAAAAATTCTGAATATATATGTACATTTATTTATAAATTATATGAACAAGTGCTCTAAATAATACATTGTGTAGATTTTCAAATATTTTACAGATAGGGGACATTAGATGAGTGAAATCAATATCAATTTTAAAACAAGGTTATCTCCCTTTAAAACATAAAGATTCCCTTCACATGCCAACTATCTCAGTGCTGCAGAGAAAACATGGGGCAAAGCAAGAAGTTTCTGGGATCGCTATGTTGCATTATAAACCTTACATTAACAGAAGAGGAGATCCATTCAGCCTTTCTACTCAGATTGCAAAAACATGTACAGGGGGCCATCTACCAAAGGAGATGGAACACAGCTCAGAGAGTTAGCAGCACATAAGTCAAGTCCTAATGAGAAAAATTTACAGCCAAGAATTTCCCAAAAATGTGAGACTTTATCACAATCCTGAGGGCTGCCTGAATTCTTGTTGTCAGGGAGAAAGTAATGGACTCCAAGCCAAGCCACCAAGACCGAACTGGGAGTCAGCGGTAGGAAGTAAGCCTCAGCCTCCTACGTCAGATCCAGCAAATGAGACTGCTGGGAGGACAGGGGGTTGGGGGTGGGGAAAGGGGGCCAAGGCAAATGGGCTTCTTAAGCCAACTACGGGAGCTTATCAGATCCAGCCCAGAGTTCAGTGAGAGACTGTGCCCACAATTTTTTCCCAGTGGGACAGAGACGGTCATAAACAAGACTGATGTGCCACTCAGACCCCAGCGAGGATGGACCAGCTTCCGAGTCTGCTTCCCTTCCAGTGAATAACATATCTGGCATCTGCCTCCTTGAGGGAAAGCGTTTCAAATCTGGTGAACAACTCTCGTGTTATAAGGGCCAAAGACCCTGAAAGAGAAGGTGATTCGACGTAACATCGGACCTGTTGAATCTGCCAGAGGATGTGAATTCTCCACCTGCAGCCAGGGTTTTTAGGAGATCGCACTGAAAATAGGACCCTGCGGGAGCCAGGCGCTGCAAGAGGGCTCTCTAAAGCGGGTGGGACAGCAGTGGGGGAGGGTCACCCAATGATGCTGTGCCCCTCCCAGAGATTTCACTAGGAGGAAACCACAGCAGAAATCAAAGGAAGATGCTCCACTCTGCGGGCTGAGCACACCCCAAACCCCTCCGCAGCACCAGGGAGGTTCTTCCTCACAGGTTCTGCTTGACGTACACGTTCAAAGTGGGGCGAGTTCAGGGCAACTCAAGGTCCATGGATCTACATAATCAGAGCTGAGCTCATGATGGTAGGTTTGGGGAAAATAATATAAAGAAAGGCCGCACTGGTTAGATTGGAGAAAGTTCTGGAGTGTGGGAGGAGCATGGGAAGCAGCTACCTTATGTGGGAGATTATCAAGAAAGTGAGAAAGCAGAAGAGAGCTTTGCTGGTGGCTGAAGAATGTTACCTTCTTTGGGTGTTTCCTTGAGAGACTACAAGGAAGATAATAATGGCTTTCCACTAGTTTTTGGTTGTCTGACTACCAGTCTTCAGCCACAGCTCCCTACTAAGATTGAGCGACATGGTACAGGCTGAAAGCTCACCACCAAATATCTATTCTTCCTTTTTTTATTACTTCCCAGAATAAAGACCCATTTCTTAGGCTGACTTCATCTAAGTGAGCCCCAGGGACTAAGTTACAGCCAACGAAGACTAAGAAGTGTTGTATTGTTCCTGGAAAGTGGCATACAGGATGTCCTTCCACCTTTCCTTCGGCCTGGTGCCTGGAATGAGGCCAGCAGCTAGCTTGCACTAAGAGGTGGCATTGAGGAGGAAAGTTATTGCTGGATGGTGAAGCAGAAAGAGAGAACAAGCCAGGATCAGTGATGAACATGAAGCTATCCTACTAAACGTGGAATGACTACGTCCATGCTTCCTTGCAGTGAGAAAGACGTAAACATCTTTCCTGACCAAGCCACTGTTATTGTGTGTTTCAGTCTACTCAGCTGAAACTATTCATAACCCATGCCGGCTACAAAGCAACTAGCGTTGCTTTGGGCAGATCCCTAGAAACAGAAAGTAGATTACTGGTTTATGGAGTTTGGGGAAAGGATGAATATGAAGGTTTTTGTTTTAGTTTTGGGAGGTGAGGGGATGATGGACATGTTCCAGAATTAGGGAATGGTGATAGCTGCACAACCTTGTCAATATATTAAAAACTACTCAATTTTGTACTTTAAAAGAGTGAATTTTGGGAGTTCCCTGGTGGCCTCGTGGTTAGGATTCCGGGCTTTCACTGCCATGGCCTGGGTTCAATCCCTGGTTGTGGAACTGAGATCCTGCAAGCCACGCGGCACAGCCAAAAAAAAAAAGTGAATTTTATAGCATGTGAATTATATCTCAGTTTTTTAAACGAAACACATAGAAATGTGTCCAAATTATTACTTTGTATCAACCCTCTCTAAATGGTGAAATTAATGACTAATTTAGTAAGAGTGCCCCCCCTCAACCCCACAAAAGACATGTCCACCCAGAACCTCGGAATGTAGTCTTATTTGCAATTTGCAGGTGTAATTAAGATAAGAAGCTTGGGGCTTCCCTTGTGGTGCAGTGGTTAAGAATCTTCCTGCCAATGCAGGCGACATGGGTTCGAGCCCTGGTCCAGGAAGTTCCCACGTGCCGCGGAGAAACTAAGCCCGTGCGCTACAACTACTGAGCCTGCGCTCTAGAGCCCGCAAGCCATAGCTACTGAGCCCGCAAGCCACAACTACTGAAGCCCGTGTGCCTAGAGCCTGTGCTCCACGACGAGAGAAGCCACCGCAATGAGAAGCCCGCACACCGCAACCAAGAATAGCCCCCACTCGCTGCAACTAGAGAAAGCCCGCGCACAGCAACGAAGACCCAATGCAGCCAAAAATAAATTAATTAAGTAAGTAAATTTTTTAAAAAAAGATAAGAAGCTCAAGATGAGATCATCCTGGATTAGGGTGGGCCCCAGATCCAATAATGAGTATTCATATAAGATACAGAAAAGGAGAGACATACAGAAGGAAAGGTGACAATGGAGACAGAGATCAGAATTCTGCAGCGGTATGCCAAGGGTTGTAGGCAGCAACCGGAAGCCAGGAGAAAGGCATGGAATGGTTCCCCTCAGATGCTCCAAAAAGAACCAACCCTAGCAACACCTTGATTTCAGACTTCTGGACTCCAGAATTGTGAGAGAATCAATTTCTGTTGTATTAAGCCACTCTATTCGTGGTACTAGGTTACAGCAGCCCTAGGAAACTAACCCAAGAAGGCCATTTTTGCTAACGTCAGAAATACTGCTTTATGTATAGTAAAATTAACACAGGGACAAGCATAGGTGACGTACAAAGATGGAGAATTGATACCATCAGTCTGTCTTGAATACTAATATGTCTCAAGTAAAACAATAAAAAGCTGTTTTGTAGTTGAAATCTTATAAATTCATGAAGTTAGCATTTACTGTATTAGTTAGCATTGGTGTCATTTACTGTATTAGTAAGTTATAGAGATCTCTGTTCCTTACTGGCAGGCAGACTTTGCACTCTACTTAAATGTTTAGGGGCTGAGTGATTGCTGAGTCAGTCAAATCCAGTCTCTTCTATACCTTACCTGTAGAAATATGTGCATCTCTTTATGCAAAATAAAACAACAAATTAAACACACAAGCCAACTTTATTTACTTTCCTGTCTCTCCTTCCCTTTTCATCCATGTATTCCAGAAGACTAGGCCGCCATCTTTGTTTCTACTTCTCTGTCATTTCTCAGCCTACTGAAACTTGGCTTTTTGTCAGAGCCTTCACTCACTACCACCATGATCTGCTATTATACACGCTCAAGCCTTAGATGTCCCAAGGCCAAGTGTAGCAAATAGTCATTCAGTCTTCATCTCACGGCTGCCCTTGATGCTGTTGCTCACAGCCTTATTCTGGAGTCCCTTTGCTCTCCTCATATCTCTGTTTCTTTTTAGTCTCTTTCCTGACAATTTCACTCATCTTCTTGAAATTCCCCAGCGGCTCCCCAGGACCCAGATGAAAAGTCCAAGCATCCTCGCGTGACACACGAGGCCCTGTGTGAGCTGGCCCTGTCCCCTGTCTGCTACCCAGTTTCTTCTCCCAGTGCTCCAAACCCCGGAAATTATCACGGTGTTAGCAGCAGCCAATCAGCGTTTCTATCCACCTGCTTATTGCATTTAATTATCACTCATTTTCATTCTCTTCTCCAATCTGTCTATATTTCAGTTATTCCCATTCTACCTCCACAATGTTTACCTGTCCACATGTCACCTATGTGATCCATTTTCTTCTTTAACTTAACCACCTTTTTAACTTAAAGGAATTTAATGATTTTAAAGGGAATTTTATATGATTTCAACAGAATGTGCCACAAATGGGAGACAACAATAAAACAAACACTGTATTAACAATAAAACAAAACGGTATTAGTAGGTACTATTGCTGGTACTCAGCACTGAGCACAAGGCTTATTCTTTGTTTAAAATGTAGACCAGCAAGTGTTCTAGGACATAGTAACCTCTAAGATTTTCTCCTTCATGGTGAAAGAATTGAAAGAAAAACTAAAGGGAACCCATTTTTTACTTCAGGATTGAACATCATATAATACCCCATCCTGTATCTCCTAGAAGCATTCTGTATACAGAATGCTTCTGCTCTCTTCCTGCTTCCGCTCTCTTCCCGCTTCCGCTCTCTTCCCACTTCCGCTCTCTGCTACACGAAGTGTGGGCTCCTCTCACCGCAGCACCACTTCTAGTTCACAGGGTTGTCTTGGCCCAGGCCTCCTATGGCTACTCTCACTACACTTAGCCGGGATCATGGCTTAGCGCATCTGCCTGGGAACCTCTGATGGAGAGTCACTGTGTCCCTTACTTGAGTGGGCCACCGCCACCTGCTCCCACAGTGTGCTCTCTTGAGCACATCTTTAGCGACCTTCCGTATCCCCCAAGAGCGCAAATGGAACTTCAGGCCCCGGGGCATGGGTGCGATCTAGGCCCCCTGCGCCTGCACCTCCTGCAGCCCCTGCCAGCCAGGGAGGGAGCAACTGTGTGCTGACTTCAGGGCACATCAGTGCTCCCTGACCCACCAGACACACCCCCCAAAGGTCACTCTCAAGGTATGAGACGGGTGTCCAGGATACTTACTTCTGATATTTTCTCCCCCGCCAGGCACCCTATCAGATGCTTTCCCTAGCCTCCCCCTTCCTTTACATTCAAGTATGTCCACTCCCCTGGGTGGAGTCTGCCCTCCCCTTCTCTAGGGAAATAAGCCTTTACCTCCTCCTGATGCCAAAAGGGCTTCAGGGGGAAAAAAGCTAATGACTCAGAAGGGAGAATAGAGTGGGAAATATGCCCTAAAATATTGTCCTGCTACACAGATTCAAGTGCTGGCTTCATTCCAGATTCCTTTTCCCAACTGGTCTGTGTCCAGATTCAGAAACATTCCAAAAGTCCATTTCAGAGCCCGTGTCTGCAAAGAGCAAGGACATCATCGTTGCCCACTTTCACGACACGGGTATGTGCCAGGGGTGACATGCGTACATGAAGTTATGTATTATGGCCAGCGGCACAGATACGTGATATTTAAATATTTTTATTAAATCCCAAGTTCTAATTTCATTCTTCTCTGTATTCACTAGAAGCCGAATGCCTCGAATCCAGGAATCACACCACCCCAACCTGTCTGCCCTCTTCACCATGTGGTGTGACACATCGCACAGCACAACCCACACCTGTCTTCTCAGTGAACACTTCTGCTCATTTTCTCATTTTCTCTAAGCAAATTCCTATGTGAAAAATCCCTACATGATCCCTACCATCATAGTCACCCACACTGTGAAGAAATGTTTTTATTTTCTGTACATCACATCACCC
Source organism: Aethalodelphis obliquidens (assembly GCF_003676395.1). Lineage (NCBI taxonomy): Eukaryota > Metazoa > Chordata > Mammalia > Artiodactyla > Delphinidae > Aethalodelphis > Aethalodelphis obliquidens. The sequence goes on from NW_020837947.1 coordinate 14,308,019, forward strand.
CTTTTTGACTGACTTTTCACCCAGCAACTATGGCTTCAATTCAAATACTGAAGAGACACGAAATTGATCGACTCTGCTGATCTGTGGAATATTTGCATTTTTCTCACAACTCTAGAAAATCAGAGGAAATTTTCAGCTTTTTTTCCCTGGTGTGTTCCTTTTAAGGCTGTCACGCTTTTGCATAAACTTTTATGGAAACACACACAGACAGTGACAAGGAAATGCAGCTGAGCACTTGCCTGAACCTCATTGGTGTCAGCCAGTTTGGCTTTGAGGTCAGTGTTCGATTCTCGACACACACTCAGCTCCTTCTGCAGCCTCTCCACCTTCTTCTGCAACTTCCTGATGGTGGCATTGCCCTCGTCCCTCTCCACGGCCGATGCCAAATGCACCTGCTTCTCCTCCTCCAGCTGGGCTACTTTTTGCCGGAGGAGGTTCACGTGCAGCTCTTTGCTCTCCAGTCTTTCTTTCTGAGTCTTTAGCTGGTTTAATACAAACAGGGATTTTTTTTTTAATAATCATTGAATAGTCAGTAAATATAAATGAATTACTCAGATAATGTTGATCTTTATCTACACTTCAATAAGACTAATTTGTAAACCATCAGATTTTCCTGATTGCATTTTTCAATCCCTATTTTTCCAAGAATTAATTTGGTAGCTGCAAAGTATGAGACAAAAAGAGCCACAGAAAATGCACAAAGGAGTAGGCTTTCAATGTCTGATTCCCTCCAACATTATGTGCATCATAGTAAAATGTAAAATTACTTTTAAAACTACTAAAATGGGCTTATCAAGAGCAGAACATAATAAGACAGACAAAATCCTCTCCAACACCCCACGGCAACTATACTGCTACTGGTCTTTTCTGAAAGAAGACAAAGTGTAAATTAGTACCGAAAACCCAGTGCGACTACTTTCAATCACTTAGAACCAGGTTGAGGGGCACCAAACATGGGAGTTGATATATTTTTAAAGTAAGCTATATGAAGGAGATTTTGAGGAAAGCTTTGTTTATATATTGAAAATCTTAGAAATAGAAGGGACTTCAAGAAGGCATTGCTTCATTAGTGTCTTTACTATATGCCAGACCTTATACCATCCACAAACCAGGCTGAAGAGGGTCTGCAAATAGCACTTAGCATCGACGGTCAAACTTGATGAAAGAAATTGTAATGGTTTTTAGAAAAAGATTATGGACTCTATGAGGAGAAAAAAATCCTCCTGGGCTTCATATGTCACAATTAGTGAGTAGAATATTAAGTACAGGAACCTCTTTCATCTCTTACAAACACTGGGAATTGGAATCGTGTAGAATTATAGAATGTTAGAGCTAAAGACCATCCCATTTTCCCTAATTATATATTCTGCATTAGTAAAGTGTTTGAAGGTGTGAAGGGCTTACTGAAATGAGGGCTTAAATATCTTGTCTAACAGTGACAGCAATGTCCATGCCCACATCCTTTTTTAACAAGGCGCTTTTAGTATTTCTCTAACTAAACTCCCTTTCCTGAGCTTCTTCATGTCAAATTTCACTCTACTGCAAATTTACCATGGTAAGTTCTGTACGCTAGTCATTTTAATAATTATATAATACTTAAGAAGGAACAATATTGGATACTGAGGAAAAATCAATTATCTGAGAACTTCAGAAAGAATTGTAGCTCAGTTTAATGTCTCTGATGGTACTAGGGGTTGTCTGCTTTCTTTTATAAAATATTCCTTAAGATACAGTAAATGGAGAAGAGGTCAAATATGAATAGAGCATCTTCTATGAACCAACAGTACAAAAATGCTATTTATTAACAACCTCATGAGGTAGGCATCATCCCCATCTTAAATACGAGGAAACACAGAGAAGTATATAATTTGCCCAATGTCACACAGCTTGGTTGAACCAAATTGAGAACCCAGATGTGACTCATTAAGCAGCCTATACACGATAATTCTACCATAGAATTTTCTCCTAAGAACTATTCTAAGGACACATCTGTGTTTTCCTATTTCTTTCCCCAATGCCAATAATTACATAATAATTATGTTTTTATGTTTCATCCATTCATTTATGTAGTCTAAACTGTTTCTAAGTCTTCCTTTGAGTGAGTGGAAAGTAAACTCTTCTCCTCTCTACTTTCTAGTGCAAGAGAGCTTATATAAAGGTGAGACTGCTAGATGTTGTCCAGCTCTCCTCTTCTCCCATAGTCATAGAAACAGTGACTTCTTCAGCTAGACAAATGGCTACCCAGAGTAAAGGCTACAGTTCCCAGCCTCCCTTGCAGCTAGGTTTAGCCATCAGAACACATTCTAGCTGTGGGATATAAACACAAGTTCACACAGAAAACTCTGGGAGCCTCCTTTAAAAGACAGCTCATGCATGTTCTTCTGCATCCCTCTTCTTCATCCCTTTCTTTTTTAACCTTCTGCCCGGAACACAGATATAATGGTTCTAGGCAACACTGTGAACCATGACAATAAGGACCCCGCTAGGGATGGGCAATTACTGAGCTGAAAGGAGCCTGGGTCCTTGGAAACTTTACAGAGTAGAGCTGCCAACTCACTCTAAGCTGCTTACCTCCAGAAATGGATGCGAGGGGAAAAAATACCCAAAAAAACCACTTCTACTTGTTTAAGCTATTCACAGTCAAACATAACCTTAGATGATACACTTACTTTCCCTTCAGACTTGAAACAGAGACTCAGCTTCTAAATACATACTTGTATAATATGTTTCCTAGCCACACTGGCAAATATGGTGGAAATAAATTATTTTTCAAGATTTAAGTTTCTCAGAATTTCCCTCTCTCAACGCCAGCAATATCCCCTACCTTTCTCTGTAAACTGTAGGCGACCGTCTTGTTTTCAATGACTGTGCTGCTCTTGAGGCGGACCAGCTGCTCTGTGCGAGCTAAAACCACATCCAGACGCGTGTCGAAGCCAAGTTCAGCAGCCATCTGGTCCAACTTCATCTCCTCTGAAAGCTGATCCAGAAATTTAAGATACTAAACCCAAGAACAAAAATGAAAATGGGACACAAAAGTAGAGTTAACAGGTGATCTCACAGAATCCTTGTGTTTCTCCCAAGCTTACAGGTAGTTCTCATTAAACCCAGTACAGAGCCCAGCCCCTGACTCCAGTGCTTGGTGATGAATTCTTGAACCACCTTGCCCGCTCCACTTTCTGTTCCTTGTCCAAATTCTCTTGACTCTCCTGGTCAGGGGCCTTGATGTTCAGTCTAACATTATACACTCTTCTTAACCCTGCCACCTGACAAATGTGGCACGCTCCTGACTGCATCTGAATCTCTCTGCTTTGGGTACATGCTGCTGCTACCATGACCCTCCCAGCTCCTGGGATCTACTGGCTAATCCAGCCCCTGCGATCCACTCATCCACGTACCTTCCATGGAAATTTTGTCCACCTAAGTGGGTCCTGGCCTCCAAGATGGAAATTGACCAATTAGCTGGTTGCCATTTTACACTTCTTGGTTTCTACAAATCACGCTGAAACCAGAGCTCTCCATACAAACAAACTTGGGCAACATTTTTGTTTTTGTAAGTTAAAATTCTTTAGAAAATGTCTTTAGGGCTTCCCTGGTGGCGCAGTGGTTGAGAGTCCGCCTGCCGATGCAGGGGACACGGGTTCGTGCCCCGGTCCGGGAGGATCCCACATGCCGCGGAGCGGCTGGGCCCGTGAGCCATGGTCGCTGAGCCTGCGCGTCCGGAGCCTGTGCTCCACAATGGGAGAGGCCACAGCTGTGAGAGGCCCGTGTACCGCAAAAAAAAAAAAAAAAAAAAGAAAATGTCTTTAAAAGTTTTTAATGTATCAAAGTTAAAGGAACAACATTCTAAAATTGAGCTGTATCAGGGAATTGAGCTGTAACAGGTTAAAGTTACAAAACTACCCTAGGATCCTCCTCCACTTGATTTCTGTGGCTTATCTCATCATGCCAGATATTAATCCTTACTAAGTGCTTGATGAATAAATAAATCCATCAATGAGCTTTCTATAACATAATTTCATGATCTGGGTTCTATCTTTGAAAGTTCCTTCTCATTGCAATAACTCATCCATCTGGCATCTTTAGGCAATTACATGTTTAAACAAGTATAAAGTATCATTTCCTGATGACTAAAGCACGCCAGCTTAAAGCACAGAGCTATCCATATTTCAGTCATCAGAATGAAATTATTTGTAAGTGTATATTTTCCAATTTTGTTGAAAAGCATACGTAAAACTTCATCTCTCCTGTAAGTCACAGCCGTTACAGACATTGCTGCTGTATTGTGTGACAGGACCACCACAGGCTGTTTTTGTCTCTGAATCATCAGTTTGTCACTTCTTTTTTTGGCTGTCTTGGGTCTTCGTTGCAGCGTGTGAGCTTCTTATTGCAGTGGCTTCTCTTGTTGCAGAGCACGGGCTCTAGGCATGCGGGCTTCAGTAGTTATGGCTCGCAGGCTTCAGTAGTTGTGGCTTGGGGGCTCTAGAGCACAGGCTCAGTAGTTGTGGCACACAGGCCTCGTTGCTCTGCAGCATGTGGGATCTTCCCTAACCAGGGCTTGAACCTGTGTCCCCTGCATTGGCAGGCGGATTCTTAACCACCGTGCCACCAGGGAAGCCCCAGTTTGTCACTTCTTAATGTTGGGTCAGCCCCCTTCATGGACTATTTCATTTCTAATCTATGCAGATGAAAGTGAAATAACTGCTACTGTTTGTATTTTAAATAAAATGGAGTTGGTACCTTTCATGCGAAGGTATAAAAGCCTCTCTTTCTATTTCTACATGTGACCCATCCACTCAGCATTCAAAGATCTACAGCAGGCCAAGGGGATTAAGGCAGGACTGAGTCAAGACCCCACAGAGAAAGTGCCTTTTCAAGGACCTTGGCTAAGCCTCAGAAAGTTAAGGTTGCTGACAGGTTTCCTGTACATTTGGTTCATTTGAATCACAGTTTAGCATGAATATATTCTGTGTCGTATAAACCTCAATTACCTGTATTTAAATTTAATCTCTATACACCTTTGCTTTTCAATCTTACATGCCTACTATTTAAATTTACCTCAATTACCTGTATTTAAATTTAATCTCTATACACTTTTGCTTTTCAATCTTACATACCTACTAGCCTTACTAGGCAGTAAGGCAACTATTACTATTTTATAGGCAGTTATCTATGAAAGATTCACCATGGGCAGAATCAGTTTACACAACTTGATTGCATGACTGAAAGCTGTTTTGGCATAACCTCAATTAAAATTAATGAGTCATCCTAGTGAAGGCGGGAAGAGACAACGATCTACCTAAAAGTCTTGCCTTTGATATGCTTCTTCTATTATTTAAATAATATTTATTGATTCTTGCTCTAAGCCCTGGAAAAATCCAGAAAAAATGATTTCCCCGGGCCTCAAGAAGTTCTGAGTTGACTGGAAAAGACAAATTAAGACATGGATACAAAAAGGGTGATTAGTGCCGTGACAGAGCCAGGTACGTGTTGCGTGAAGAACAGCCTCTGAGGAAAGGCTTCCAGAGGAAGTGGCATTGGAGCTGAGTCTTGAAGGGATAGTTATTTCTAGAAGAAGGTAAGGAGAACATTTTCTCAGAGAGACGAGCAATGTGCAATATGGATTGCCTCTAGACTCTCAGAGCCACTCTGCCTGCAGAAAAACCTTTCTTTTAGTCAGAACCCTCCTGTGGCTTTCCATTACCCACAGGATAAAGCCTCGCGTAATCAGCCTGCCCTACCTCAGTTATTCCTGCCACCTTGAGAGCTGCCTCCTGCCTCTGCCTCGGCAAGCATCACGTTCCAGTCTCCCTGTCACCCTCTATTTCTTCATCCTTCCTGCTGTCCCCTCTGCCTCAAATTCCTTCCCCACCGCTTCTGCCTGCCAAGTTCCTAGTCATTCTTTCAGGCCCCTCTCACATGTGACCACTTGTGTGAATATGGCTCATTTCCTCACACACAGAAATAGGGAAGAAGTAATTACTGCTTTATCTGAATTCCTGTCGCATTGTATACCTATCTCGATTGTAGCACTAACTGTACTAATTGTGCCCTGATTTGCCCATCTCATCCATGACACTAGGATTTCCCACAGACACCTCTTAGGCATCTTTGCATATCCAACCCTCAGCACAGGCATGATGCGTCCTCAACTTTTTTAAGTACAGAGGATGAAAATGAATGAGTGTCCAGAGTACAGATTTTTCAACTGAAGAGTATTTTTCATGCCAAACTCTGCACCTATGCTCTTGAGCCCATTTGTCCCTTTTTCTTCCCCTACAGATGCCCGTGACGAGGTACAAACATGTACCTTGCCATTCTGTCCGATAAAACCTTGCTCTGATCCTGTTTGTCATAGCTTTGGCTTCATGCCTCTTTTCTCTTTGGTCACCAGCCTTGGTAGTCGTATAAGTCTCTAGCCCTTCTCTTCCTAGTCACCCCTCCTGTTCTCCACCGCTCTACTAAAACTGCCACTCAGATGTCACCAATGGTCTTCCCAGGGTCAAATCTTAAGCTTAGACCCCATCTCTTCTCACTCTACCTTCCTTGTCGCCACTATCGTTTCTGAGTCTCTCCACACTGCAATCCCAGCTCCACAGTGATGAGATCTTTCTAAAATACTGTGATGTTCAGAAGTCACTTATTACACGTCATAGTCTACAGAGTAAAGAGAACTCAATCTTCATAATCCAAGCCATTCCAATCTGCTCGCCTGTCAGAGCCTCGCCAAGAATGCCACGTTCCAGCCACATGGCAACAGCTACTCTGCGCTCTCTGAATATACTATGCACTTGCAACTTTCATGCTTTTGTTCAAACTGTCTCCCCTACAGTATCTGCTCTTTCTCTCCACTAAAACCCTACTTATCCTTCGAAGGTGAACTCGATTATCTCCTCCACTGTAAAATCCTCCCCTCATCCAGAATTTATCACTCCCTTCACTGGACTCCTAGAGCACTCTGTTGATCAATACATCTATTATAACACTTATAGCCTTATAGTACAGCAAACTATTTGAATGTCTGTCTCCTCTACTGAATCATGAGGTTTTATGGTCAAGAACTGCGTGTTATACCTTACCCCCCAAACCTTCAGAGTCTCATATATAACAGACGTTCAATAAATACCTGTTGAATTTAATTGAATTAACTTGAATCAAGGAAGCTCCAAACAATAGCAAGGAACACCAAAACAACATCCACTGTTCCTTGAAATTTACTCAGAACTCAGAACTTAACCAATCTACCAAAGTACCGCAAAATTCAAAATATTTCCAGGTGAAATTTTATACTGCAGCAGATGTTTCCACCCACAGACATGCCCTCAGGTTATTACTTTTTGCTTCTCGAAATTCAAGTTGTCTCGCAAAACGTCTCCAGAGACCAGCTCTCCCTCCAGATGTGTCAGCTGACCCTGAAGAGTCTCCAACTTCTTTTCTGCTTTCTGGGCTCTCTGTAGAGCTCTCTGGTGAAACCCAGACTCATTTCCCAACTGTTCAACAAGCTCAGATATTTGGGCTTCAAGCTGGAAGACCATCTGGAAACAAAGAAACAGAACAAGGATAAGCCTTGTTTCAGATGCAACAAAGTGTTAAAATCTACTGCTTAGCCGAAGGGACAAAACTATTTATAACACCAGCTTCCAGATTCTCTGCAACAATTAACTTAAAAAAATAGGTAATGGATAGCTGTATTTGCCTCTGCTTGAAATAAATCTACACTCGTTAGCTAATAAAATATTTTACTGGTATTTTTAATTTTTATATAATTCCTTAAACAGGTTCCTCGAGAAGTATTTCGGGAAAACACTTACTCCTAAAACTACTATTAATTTAGGAGTTTCAAAGCTTAGTTGGAAAAAGAATTCAGACAGAAAGTACTTTGAAAACTTTTGAGTTTTCAAAGTACTTTGAGTTTTCCAGAGAAACTCTTTCACCACATATACCAGATTAAGATTATACAATGAGGTAATCTTGATAGGTAACCTTGAGACATTATCAGGAATTCAAGGGCAGAAAGATATTTTTTCAAGCTTTTTTTAGAACTTTCTATTGCATATTGGTTACTCATGCACTGAAGTGCAGTGGTACTGCGTCTGTGCTGAATAGTTTTGGAGTAATGTCATCGTTTCAGCATTTGAAAGGGCAAAATTCCACTAATATAATGACTCTAAATACGGTCAATAGCAGAGTATAAGAAGGCAAGGAAATCTGATCACCACCTCCTCTTCTAAAGCATAAAATCACTATTTCTCCATTAAAGGACCCAAAACTCTACACAACCCCCTACCTTGCCCAACGCTTCCATCCTTTCCTGGAGTTTCCCTCTCTGTCCTGACCTTCCCTTAAACCAAGAACTTAAATTTACCAAACACCTCAAGTACACTTTGAGATTACTCAAATTGATTCTGCCAAATCCAATTTTCAGAAAATGTTGAATTCGATAAAAACACCAAGTTTGAGGTGATAAATTTGTTTGGCTTTGATGGTTTATTTTGGAAGAAGAAAGGGGAAAAGTAGTAGATATTTACATAATACTCAGTACCATTCTCACAGAAATTAATATACCTTGACGGTCTCAGGCTTACAGTCTCAGGTTAAAAAAAAAAAATTCCTGTTTGCCTATCTACAAATTTAAAGGCAAGAAGACATTCAAGCTGTCTTCAACTATTTTAAAAAGCGATTATATAGAAGAATAGTAGGATTTGTTGAGTTGCCCTCAGAGCTCAAGTTGAGGACCAAAAGGTATAAATCAAAGAATCTTACTCGAAGGTAAAGAATTTCCCCCAGTCCCAATAATTTCAAAGTGATACATACTCACTGTATAAGAAGATTCATTACGGACAAACACAAAAGTGTAAATAAGCAAAACTAATTCCCATGATCCCACCACCCAGAGGCAACAACTATTAATATTTTTTAATAATTTATTTGTATGTATTGCTAAAACATAGTTGAGATATTATATATGCAATTCTGTGGGTTTGTTTTTACCTCATATTTTAAGCATCTTCACATGTCAGGCAGTGGAGTTCCCAGTCACTGGAGAAGGCTAGAATTGGGCCAATCAAGGAAGGTTAAATTACTTAATCTCTGAACTCTCTAATTTTGTCCTTCTAAGGCTCTCAAGGTCCGAGGCCTATAATTCAATTAATTCTATACTCCTTTGGGTGTTTGAAATCAGCTATTTGATGGCAAGCTGCTCAGCATCATATCCAAGGAATTCCATTTCCAAAGGAAATTTATAATTTCATGATAGACTATGAGGCTTTAAGAACCCTCACTTCATGTTTCCTACCTTTAGTGCAATAGTAGATCTGACCTTAATGCAAAAATGCATTAAGTACCGTATACAAAGTAACCTACAGAACAAGGGCTATCAAACCACGTCCTCAAGATACTGGCTCCTAAGGGGCTGTCTAATGATACTATGTTGTACAAGGGATGACACGTTTCCGTGCAACTGAAAATGTGGTTTCACACTGGACTCCCAGTAGAAAGTAAGTCTTTCCACCTGAAGATCCTTCCACAGTTCTCCTATCTCACATTTCACCTGGCAAAGAGAATGAAACCAAAGAGCTAACAGATGCAGAAAATCTCAGCTGGAGAGATGGAAAACTGTGTGATCACTTAGCCACAGTCAACACGCTGCAGACCTTACCAGAGGAGAGCAAAGTCTTCAATGGAAATCAATCAGTAATGACCTCAAGCAAGTGCAGTAACTAGACTCAGAGAGTGATAATGACCCTGAAGGAGGAAGCAGACACCTGATGTAGACCAGACTGTGGAACAGGGACTTTAAAGTCAGACAGTCCTGATTCCAAGTTCTCACTCTACCACTTACCAGGGTGTTAACTGAAGCAAGACATTAACCTCTCTGAAACTCATAGACTTTGCTATGATGAGCAGCTGAGCTAAATTAGATAATCCGAGTAGCCCGGTATCCCATACCCAACTGAAGTTCAACATATTGCATCCACTTTTTTTTTATTAACATCTTTATTGGAGTATAATTGCTTTACAATGGTGTGTTAGTTTCTGCTTTATAACAAAGTGAATCAGCTATACGTATACATATATCCCCATATCTCCTCCCTCTTGTGTCTCCCTCCCACTCTCCCTATCCCACCCCTCTAGGTGGTCACAAAGCACCGAGCTGATCTCCCTGTGCTATGTGGCTGCTTCCCACTAGCTATCTATTTTACATTTGGTAGTGTACACATGTCCATGCCACTCTCTCACTTCGTCGCAGCTTACACTTCCCCCTCCCCGTGTCATCAAGTCCATTCTCTACGTCTGCGTCTTTATTCCTGTCCTGCCCCTAGGTTCTTCAGAACCTTTTTTTTTTTTTTTAGATTCCATATATATGTGTTAGCATACAGTATTTGTTTTTCTCTTTCTGACTTACTTCACTCTGTATGACAGTCTTTAGGTCCATCCACCTCACTACAAATAACTCAATTTCATTTCTTTTTATGGCTGAGTAATATTCCATTGTATATATGTGCCACATCTTCTTTATCCATTCATCCGATGATGGACACTTAGGTTGATTCCATGCCCTGGCTACTGTAAATAGAGCTGCAATGAACATTGTGGTACATGACTCTTTTTGAGTTATGGTTTTCTCAGGGTATATGCCCAGTAGTGGGATTGCTTGGTCGTATGGTAGTTCTATTCTTAGCTGCATCCACTTTTATCATCAGTATTACTCCTCCAGTATGTGGGTTCACTCAGTCCTTTGCTTTTGTCATAGTTTATGGAGCCTTTCAGGAATTATGTTATATCGTGTTTCTCAAACTCTTTTCAGCCCATAGAGCCTATTTTTCAACTAGAAGTCTTTCTGGTAAAGACAAATAAGGAATAAATGTGTTGAATCAGAGGTCACCCTGGGTGGACCTGAAAGCGTTCCATGGAACCTGCAGACTCAGCAGAGTGTAACTTTTAAAAACACCAGGATGGCTGACCTGTGCAGAACCTACCCAACCTCCCTGCCAAGATTCTGGCGTCCAGAGAGGAGCAAACAGCTATGAACTTCCCTATATTCTATGTACCACAGAACTTACCTTCATACGCTTACCTAGATCTCCATGAATATGATACCACCAAGTCTTTTCAAAGTTAAATTTACATATTTTTATTCAAATAAATTAACATTCCAATCTGACTCAGTTCTTGGGAACACCAAATGCCAATGCCGGGGTGAAAATATGTGTCCCATCGAAACTGTAAAGTTGTGTTGTGTTTCTCACACCAAGAAATGTGATTTTCTTTCCTTTTTTTTTTTTCTCCTCCTTTTTCTTAGTACCATTTGTTAATATATCCCTGATACTCTGTGGCACAAGATGTGCCAGGGATTTCAACACTAGAGATACATGGAATAGGGCAGGGAAGAGGGGGTGGATTGTAATAAAGAATATATATCTCAATTTTTTAAAAACAAAAAGAAGGCCCTGAAATAAATCATACTTCAAAAACAAGCAGCTTGGATTTTGGAAGTGAAGTCATAATGCCCTAACACAATTAATTTACTTCCCAAGGACAAGTAGTTGTTGATTTTTCCAGAGAGGCAACTTTTGCCCTAAGATTAAACCCAATGGAAACACGAGAGCTCAAAACTGAAGAGAGAGCCACTTAGGTCACTTAAGGGCCAGTGCCTTTTGGACATGGACACTTCTCTTCTGATTATTGAAACTAGATTTTCACTTAAGAAATACAAAAAATAAGTTATCAGGAACCAATCAAATTATCCTTCCTTCTTGTCAGTACGTATGGCCAACTTTATGGACAGGCTAGCCCTACACCTGTCATACATAATAAAAGTATGACATACATAATAAAGTTGTGTATGTCAACTTTTATTATGACTTGAATTGGGTCACCCCAAAAGAGATGCGGGGAAGTCCCCTGGTGCCTCAGAATGTGACCTTATTTGGAAACAGAATCTTTACAGAGATAATCAAGTTAAAATGAGGTTTTGAGGATGGGCCCTAATCCAATAGGACTGGTGTCCTTATTAAAAGAGGAAATTTGGAAAGAGAGACACACAAGTAGAAGGAAAATTATGTGAAGACACAGAGAGATCATGGTCCATAAGCCAAGGAATACCTGAGGCTACAGAAGCCAGGTGAGAGGCGCGAAACAGGTTCTCCCCTGCGGCACTCAGAAGACACCAATTCCAACACCTTAACTTTGGACTTCAAGCCTCCAGAACTGTGAGACAATACATTTCTGTTGTTTAAGCCACCCAGGTAGTGGTACTTTGTCATGGCCATTCTAGGAAATTAATACACTATAGAGGCTGGGAGAGCTGAAATCTCTATCTCTGTACTTTCCCAGATGCCCTTGTAGCCAGGGGTGACTATATAACATAATACTGGACAATTAAATGTCAAAGGAAGTCTACTTGAAGCTTCTGGGCAAACGTTTGGTTTAGGATATTGGAGGATTAAGAACAGAGCAGAATGATGAGATCAGAAGGGGGAGTGTGGGAGTTGCAGAAGCGTCTCAGGTCCTTTATGGCATCTGATTGCTTCCCCAGAGCTCCCACACCAGACTGGAAAAGCTCCAGTGGAGGATGTACAGCCTTGTGTGTGCTCTAAAGCCGAACAGACGAGCTGTCTAGATAAATTTTTGTAAGGTTGTACTAATTTGTCTATAATGAAGGAGACGACGTGGAAATCCCTCATGGTCCTGTCCTCTCTGTACAGATCAATTCTCAGCCAGGTGACTAGCCAGTTTGGAAACATCTAAAAGTTAAAAAACAAACAAAAAAACACTTTGCCTCAAGATTCTAAACTAAAATCTGAAAACGTCACAGCTTCCTGTCATTGTGTAAGAAACCATTATTTCAAAAACACTTGTTACGAGTGTCCTGAAATTTCAGGCTGCATAACATCGAAATACTCATTTAGAATTCCTGGGAACCCGACAGTAGAACATTCCTCTAAGAGAGTGGTTTTCAACTAGGGACAATTTCACCGCCCACCCCCCAGCCCCAGGGACATTTTGCAATGTCTAGAGACATCTTTGCTTGTCACAAACTGGGGAGAAGAGGAGGTACTATCGGTATCTAGTGGGTAGAAGCTGGAGATGCTGCTAAACATCGTACAATACACAGAACGGCCTTTACAACAAAGGATTATCCAGCTCAGAACATGTCAACAGCTGAGATACCCTGCTCTAAGATATAGTAAAGCATTTAAAAAGAAAATTAGATTTTGTTATAATCAGAAGAGCATGGAACAAGTAGAAATGACTTACTGAAAAAGTGTGGGTCGTGTCCTGAGTTCTACCCCGAACTGCAACTAGAGGAGAGTGAAAATGAAGAGCGAAGAGGTAAACAAGAAAAGCAATGTTCAGTAAGTAGGAGTCACGGTGAACGGGAGAATTTGCCAGGCCCTGAGCACAAGGGTATTACTCAAGAGTGGACTGTGTGTTTATCCACGGCAGCTGGCAGGGCGTTGCAGCCTCCTCAACAAACAGATTCATCAAACTGCAAAGCTCCCATTCTTCAGGAACATTTCTAAGACAATATATGGAATCCATTTTCTCCTGATTTTACTTGAAGAGGAGTCACACAAGGTGCCAGCTATATGCTTGATTTCAGGCTTCTAAATAGTGAGAGCAGCTACTAAAAAAAATTACAGGGTAGGAAAGGCGGACAAAGGCACTAAAAACACTGAATCATTCTCATTTTTATGAGGAGAGGAGAAGGCATATCCAGCTTAACCAATTTACATCATTTTGCTTTAGAAAATAAACATATACTTCATGCTGACAACTTTATGCCATGTTTCACATGCTGGAATTAAAATAGTTTTAGGAAAACATTTGGGAAAATAGAAGAGGGAAGCAATAAAATGAAATGGCAAAGATCCATTAGCTGTTGGAGTACGTCTATTACTATTCAAGGTAAGTCACTTGAAGTTTTTCCCAGTCCTGTAAATAATTCCCTTCCCCAATCCAGGACCTATATGTGTACTGCATCACAAGATAAACTGAGTCACTCTCAGAGACCCACACATGTTACAGGGGTGAACATTTTATATCCACAGAGAATCCTACACTTGAACAAAGGAGTCACTAGGGCTGCTCCTGGAGTACATGTGAATTTTGCAGTTTTAAAGGGAATTAAAAATGTTTTATCGGGACTTCCCTGGTGGCGCAGTGGTTAAGAATCCACCTGCCAATGCAGGGGACACAGGTTCAACCCCTGGTCCAGGAAGATCCCACGTGCCATGGAGAAACTAAGCCCGTGCACCACAACTACTGAAGCCCACGCGCTCTAGGGTCCACGAGCCACTATCACTGAGCCCACATGCTGCAAATACTGAAGCCTGTGCACCTTGAGCCTGTGCTCCGCAACAAGAGAAGCCACTGCAATGAGAAGCCCGTGCACCACAACGAAGACCCAACGCAGCCAAAAATAAATAAATAAATAAATTTATTTTTTAAAAGAAGTTTCATCACTAAAGGAAATTTACAAATACAGCCCCGAACTTTGAGTTAGTGATCACTTTGAGTTTTTTAGGATCATTAAAAGGAGGAAAAGTGCATTTTCTCCTTTCAAGCAAAAAAATGAACTCAATAGAAGAAATAGTTCCTAATGGAATCATACATAGAATTTGGATATTATTTACCTTAAAACCTCATTAATTAGGACTTCAATAATCTGGATTTGAGGATAGTTTAAACAGAGTGTGGGCTGAAATTAACTCAGCTAAGCAAAGCTTTATAGAAAATGAGACTTGCTAATAGTATAAATAAGGTAACAAAATTAAGCAAGCTTCAATCATATGTGTGATTTCAACCATTTTTAAATCCACTTGTTAAATAGGTCCCCTGAAAGACTGTTCCAGGTACCAACACATCAGGAAAAGGAGGCGAGAAGGGGAGGAGGGGCCAGGGCAGCAATAGTTAATGTTTAGTATTGCTATTTGCCAGACAGTGTGTTAAGGACTTCCTAACAATTTTTTTTCATTTAATGCTTACAACAAACAACAACCTGAAGAGGCAGATACAGTTGCAGGTCCAGGAACTCTTATCTACAATTGCAAAATCCAAAAGGATCTGAAAGCTGACGGTTTTTTTCCAAAAGTTATTTGCTAGCAAAGCTTGACCTAACAGGATTTGGCAACAAACCCTGACCTGAAGTGACCGAGGCTATTCACAGTCTTGGTGGGTCCCACACAGCAGAGCTGCTCACAGCTTTGGCCACAGAAGATGAATGTGGTGATTATGGGGTGCTGTCCCAGACCCCACTGAGGAGGAATATGGAAGGGTGCTTTCTCCATTACCTTTCTGGGGACAATTTTACCTTCCTAAACACTGAAAAATTCTGAATTCAAAACCACAGCAGGCTCCAAGGTTTGCAGACAAGGGGTGTGGACCCTGGGCTGTTCCCGTACAGCAGGCCAGGAAACAAAATCTCAGAGGCTGTCCTCTCAGGAACCTGCCCAAGGTCCCATCTGGAGCAAGTGAGTGTGCAGTAGAGACCAAGATTCAGCCCAGGTAGCTCTGAGTCCAGAACCCGCATGGTAGTATGCGGTCAGGCTTCGGGACTGTAATATATAATTGAAAGTAGTACAACCACATTTAAATGCTACTTTTAACTAACTCAGACAACCCACTCGCTTACTGAGTAGGCTGAATGAAGGATCTGACTGTCCTTCAGAAGCCTGTACGCAGCCATCGCCCACTCACCCGTTTCCCGCTCTCTTCCCGGTCGCCCATTTCTCGAATCCTCTCCAGAATGGCATCCTCCGTGGGCCTAAGCGTGCCCGAGCTGCTCCTCAGGAGGGCTGCAATTTTCTCCCTACATGAGGAGTACTCGCTCTGCGAGGCTGTGGCTGCATCCACACCAGCCTTCAAACTCTTCTCCAACTCCAGAGGGCTTCTCTTCAAGAGGTTCAGCTCCTGCTTTGAGGCATCCCAGACCCGCTGGCCAGCAAGCAGCCTTTCCTGGAGGATCTTAACTTCCCTTTCAAGAGCTTCTTTCTCCTCTACAGCACTGAGCAAGTCCTAAAATAATTTCGGAAAGTGAGGACAGTAGCATTATCAGCTAAGGAGGGGAACCTGCATTTGCTTCTCATTTACCTTGCTTGCTAATAAGTTCAAGGAGTTAGGGTTAAATGCTCATTCCATTTTTAATTTTAGGTGCCCTATCCTCTCTTCGTAAAGTTGTTCAATTGTAAAGCTATGTTAGGTAAATTTAGATGTCTGAAAAAGAGAAGGGATATAAAATCAGGGCTAGAAAAAAAAAGAAGGAAACTGACATATAAGCCTTTTCTATGTGGACCTCTGGAAAGAGTTAATAAAAACAAATCATTGGCTAACATACTACTACATTCGATCCATATATAGAATATGTTTACAGGCCTATGTGTTCTTAAGTTTGGTATAAATGGAAATTGATGTTGAGTAAACAGTAGACCCTCAGAGTCCTAATAAGTCACTAAAAGTTATTTGAATGAAGATGTCTCCCCTTAAAACTCTTTTAAATAACAGGTAGAATTATCATAAAAAATCATTGTATAAAGGAGAGTAGGGCTTCCCTGGTGGTGCAGTGGTTGAGAGTCCGCCTGCCGATGCAGGGGACATGGGTTCGTGCCCCGGTCCGGGAAGATCCCACATGCCGCGGAGCGGCTGGGCCCGTGAGCCATGGCCACTGAGCCTGCGCGTCCGGAGCCTGTGCTCCACAACGGGAGAGGCCACAACAGTGAGAGGCCCGCATACCGAAAAAAAAAAAAAAAGAAAGAAAAAAAGGAGAGTAAAATCTTTCTTTCAATATTCATTGACTGTGTATCCCCCTGTCTCATAAAAATAAAACCAATACTGATAGGACCTGAAGAAAGGAAATAGAAAGGAGTAGCCATTTGGTGGGTGGGAGGATTAAAAGTTAGAGGGAGATAGAGTACCATACTGAGAAGAATAATTTCAAAGAATATGATATGTATGATTAGGTTTGTAAAAATAAAGGGCATTGAGAAAGTTACCAGTACACCTACTTCTATTTACTATATGTAGAATGGTCCAAAGAGGCATAAAAAGGATATCTTTAAAATTCATTTAAAAAAAAAACAAAACACTTGTGGACATCAAGTTCCCAATTAAGTGAATTCACATCAAATAAGATTAAGCAGTCGGTTAGCCAGCACTGCTATAATACTGTAGTCTAGGTAAATGGCAAACATATTTTTGGTTTTTATTTAAAATAGTATGTTAGGGGCAAAAATAACTAAAAAGAAACCATATCGTCAAATAACAGATTCTACGTCTAAACTGGCCAGTTGACATTTCAGGTTGCTAGTTAAAATGCAATCATCCCTTTTGCATTAGAGCTTGAAGACAGGAAGAATGTTACTTGAAATGCTACCTCCTACCTTTTATTTTAAAAAAAAAGAAAGAGAATATCTTCCTTTTTTTTTTCTGGTGATTTTTTTTTAAAATCAAGGAAGTCTTAGGCATCAATTTGAATGAAAAGTCATCCGGTGGATGTAGGTAGTTAGAAAAAGCTGCCCCTTTCTGAGATGTAATAACTAAACTAATTATAGAAACTAGTTTGTGAAATGCTTTGCTTCTCCAGGTCCTGGCACCAGCTCCATTTCCCCACTGCCTTTCCAAACCAGTCGTCTGTGCAGAGAAGTCCCATTATTACTGCTAATTAAATTATGCACACTTTATCACAAATACAATATTTTAACACTTTACAGATTTCTTTTCAGATAGTAATACAGTAGCTGCTCAATTAGAGTAACTAGTATCAGCCTTGGCGATAATAAATTGGGCCCATGTATTACTCAGAAACTACCATCTAACGTGTGGTTAGAAAACTGAGGTCCTACATTCGATGATGCAGGGCTGAAAATTAATCCTAATCCCCTCAGAGTTCTAAAACTTGATAGGAAATTACATATTAACTTTTACATTGAAAGAAAGTCCCTAATGCAAAAGAGGGGAGTTTCCATGACCAATGGAGAGACATTTTTAACCAGGAATTTACAAAAGATCCTAAAAATACACAAAAAATATATCAGACACTTGAGTACTATAGACTTACTGTCAGTTTGGAATAAACTAATCAATCAGCAGCTTACAGCAGGAGACCAATAAACACCATTAAAATATTTCAGCTATGAGGCATTTTTTCCACCCCAATATCAGGCTGTTTTCTCACTGCCTTAGAGACCAGGGTCAAAACAGTCTTCTTTAACAAATCCAAAGCACCAATGCTTACGTCTAATAAAAATCAGAAAATTCTTTTGTGGTCATAGAATATAGTGGCACATGGCAGCAGGTCAGATTTTTTTTTTCTGGACACATTTCAGCCCACAGAACTATATGCTGTTTCTCGTATGAAATGCAGACTCGGGAGCCAGCGACAAGGCCTTGGGGACCTGCTCCCCCAGTGCTCTGATTAAGCGCTTCAGAATTCAGAGGCACGCGGCCGATCTGCTGGAAACAGATGTCCTCAGACTGAAAATGCAATTACTTGTAGAGCTATCGGGAGACAGCGGCTAGAGTAGAGTCTTGTTGCATGGCTACCTCAAGGATACACTGAAGTAGTGTGACATTGGTGTCGCCGGCCAGGACCTCAGGACTGCTGTCAGAGCACACTGACACACAGAACAAGAAACAAGTAGCTCCCTCAGAGGAAAATCAGGGCTGACCTCCACAGAAGAAATCGCACAGGCAAATGAGCACAGACCCTATCAAGACAGTGACGGGGATCACTTTAAAAAATTTTTAAATTAACAAATCTTTAGATTCAGTGCTACTAATGCAACAAAGTATAATGACCCCTTCACAATTACTTCTAACAAAAACATTTGTAAATAATAGGATCAAGGTGTTCAATTTAATTTCCCAATTAAATGCATTAAGTAATGAAATCATTCAAAGGTTTGTGTTTTTAAAACACAACTGATTCCTATTACAATGTTGCTAACCATCCTATGGATTTGGATATGCCTGAGATCAAACTGCCTCTCAAAACTAAAATGACTAATTATCATCAGGGTAGAAAACCTCTGGCTTGAGCTTAATTTGTCCAACCCTAGACAAATTTCATAAAATTAAAAATTCGTTGGTTATTTCTACCTACTACAGTTAACATTAACAAATAAACTCAGAAATTCCCCCAAACATGTCCTCTCATACATTGCTGGTGGAAGTGTGAATAGGTATAATTTTGATATAAATATCTAAAACATGTAATATGCACAATATCCTTTGGCCCTGTAATTCCATGATCTAATTAGAGTGGAAGCCGCAGAGTAACATTTTACTTCAAAATGAGGAAGACCTTTCCCAAATCTGAGCTGTCCCAGTGGCATAATCAACCTTGGAAAATACTAAGAATTCAACTTAAATTTGAAATTCCCATTATTGACAAACCCGATACAAGTTAACAATAAGTTTAACTGTCCATGAGGCCAGTGTGTTCCTGGGCTTCACTTCAGTACTGCAAAACGCTCTGCCCTGAACTGGTCAGACTGTGCCTGGAGGACCATGGACAGTTCCCAGCTGAAATTTTAAGAGGGACATTGTCAAAATGGAATGAGTTCTGCATCACATGCTAGGATTAGACCCATAATAAAAATATTTATGCAATCATGTTATTTTAAATTCTGTTTTAATTTACTTTAAATATGTTGAATGAACCTAAAGACAAAGCATTGAAAACTTAATTATAGTTACAGAACAGAATGAAAATATTACAAACCTTGACAAGGTAAATACAATAATAAAATAAAAACTGGAATGCAGAACGATGGGAGTAAAAAGTAGGAGGCATTAAATTCATCATATATCACAGCAGAACATCTAAAAATACTATATCAGGTTGTTGAATCAGGAACAGAAATGTATTGTTTTAAAGTCTTAATGGTAATATCAGAGGTTCAAACAAGAGTTTGAGGCTAGAAGTGGAAGGAGAGATGATTTTTAATTTTACTTTGGAGCCTTATGAACATTTTTAATCTTTTATAATACGAGCAGATATTAGTTTAGTGTTTATTTTCATTTTAATTACTCACCATTTTAGAATGGTGAGCTCCTCTAGCTTATGAGCGCCAGGACCCAGACCTACCCACCATCCTGTTGGCACCAGTACTGGGATGCCTCAGGCCAAGTAGCTAGCTGGGAAGGGATACAGCACCACTAGTAGGCTGGCTGGCTGCCTTAGAACCCCAAAATCCACTAGCCCACCCACCAGAATGCCCAGGACCAGGCTCCACCCACCTGTGCACCTGCACTAGCCCTGGAACCCCCAAGACCAGCAGCCAGCTGACATTACTTGGCCACAGCCACTAAGAGGCCAACACCAGCTCTGAGATACCTTGGGCCCCTCAGCCAGCCACCCCAGGAACCAACCCCACCCACAAGCAGGCAGACAACAGACCCAGGACCACTGCAACCCAGGAACCTGCCATGTCAGGACCCAGCCCACACACGAAGGAGCCAACACCAGCTCTGGGACACCCTGGGCCACTCAGCCAGCACCAATCCCTAGAAACATACAATCTTCCAAGACTGAATCAGGAAGAAATAGAAAATATGAACAGACCAAACATCAGTAATAAAATTGAATCAGTAATTTTAAAACTTCCAACAAACAAAATTCCAGGATCAGATGGCTTCATAGGTGAATTCTACCAAACATTTAGAGAAGAGCTAACACCTATCCTTCTCAAATTGTTTCAAAAAATTGCAAAGGAAGGAACACTTCCAAACTCATTCCACAAGGCCATGTATTATCCTGATACCAAAACCAGACAAAGAATCACTAAAAAGAAAATTACAGGCTAATACCACTGATAAACATAGATGCAAAAATCATCAACAATAAATTGGCAAATCAATTTTAACAATACATTAAAAGGATCATACCCATGATCAAGAGGGATTTATCCCAGGGATGCAAGGATGTTTCAACATCTCCAAATCCATCAGTGTTATATACTACATTAATATATTGAAAAATAAAAATCATATGATCATCTCAATAGATGCAGAAAAAGATTTTGACAGAATTCAACATCCATTTATGATAAAAAAAAAAAAACTCTCCAGAGAGTGGGCATAGAGGGAACACACCTCAACATAATAAAGGCCATATATATGACAAGCCCACAGCTAACATCATACTCAATGGTGAAAATCTGAAAGCATTTCCTCTAGGATCTGGAACAAGATAAAGATGCCCACTCTTGCCACTTTTACTCAACATAGTATTGGAAGTCTTAGCCACAACAATCAGACAAGCAAAAGAAATAAAAAGAATCCAAATTGTGAAGGAAGAAGCAAAACTGTCATGTTTGCAGATGACATAACACTATACACAGAAAATCCTAAAGATGCCACCAAAAAACTACTGGAACTCATCAATGAATTCAGTAAAGTTGTAGGATACAAAATTAATATGCAAAAATCTGTTGCATTTCTATATACTAACAATGAACTATTGGGAAGAGAAATCAAGAAAACTATCCCATTTACAATCACATCGAAAAGAATAGAATATCTAGAAATAAATCTAAGGAGGTAAAAGACCTGTATTCAGAAGATTATAAGACACTGATGAAAGAAACTAAAGATGACAGAAACAGATAAAAAAAATATACCATGCTCATGGACTGAAATAATTAATATTGTTAAAATGACCATACTACCCAAGGCAATCTACAAATTCAATGCAATATCTATCAAAATACCAATGTTATTTTTCACAGAACTAGAACAAATAATTCTAAAATTTGTATGGAAACACAAAAGACCTCAAATAGTCAAAACCTTCTTCAGAAAGAAGAAAAAGCTGGAGGCATCATGCTCCCTGCTTTCAAACTATTACACAAAGCTACAGTAATCAAAATTGTGTGGTACTGGCACAAAAACAGACATGTAGATCAACGGAATAGAATAGAGACCCCAGAAATAAACTCACATTTATATGGGCAATTAATCTACAACAAATGAGGCAAAAATATACTGTGGGAAAAAGACAGCCTCTTCAATAAATGGCGTTGGAAAAACTGGACAGCTACATGCAAAAGAGTCAAACTGGACTACTTCCTCACACCATACACAAGAATTCAAAATGGATTAAAAACTTAAATGTAAGACCTGAAACCATAAAACTTCTAGAAAAAAAACATAGGCTATGTGCTCTTTGACATCAGTCTTAGTAATATTTTTTTGGACCTGTCTCCTCAGGCAAGGGAAATAAAATCAAAAATAAACAAATGGGACTACATCAAACTAAAAAGCTGTTGCACAGCAAAGGAAACTATCAACAAAATGAAAAGGCAGCCTATTGAATGGAAGAAGATATCTGCAAACAATAAATCTTTTAACAGGTTAAAAGCCAAAATATACGAAGAACTGATACAACTCAACATCAGAAAAAAAAAAAAAAAGGGCTTCCCTTTTGGCACAGTGGCACAGTGGTTGGGAGTCTGCCTGCCGATGCAGGGGACGCGGGTTCGTGCCCCGGTCCGGGAGGATCCCACATGCCGCGGAGCGGCTGGGCTCGTGAGCCATGGCCACTGAGCCTGCGCGTCCGGAGCCTGTGCTCTGCAACGGGAGAGGCCACGGCACTGAGAGGCCTGCGTACCGCAAAAAAAAAAAAAAAGAGAACAACTAGATTGAAAAATGGGCAGAGGACCTGAATAGACATTTTTCCAAATAGACATACAGATGACCAAAGATCCATGAAACGATGCTCAACATCACTACTGAAAATCAAAACCACAATGAGAGATTACTTCTCACCAGTCAGTACAGTTATTATCAACAAGAAAACAAATAGCAAGTGTTGGTGAGGATGTGGAGAAAAGGAAACCCTTGTTGACAGTTGGTGGAATGTAAATTGGTGCAGCCTCTGTGGAAAACAATATGGAGATTCCTCAAAAAAATTAAAATTGAACAACCATATCATCCAGCAATTCCAATCCTGGATATTTATCCAAAGAAAATGAAAATACTAATTAGAAAAGATATATGCACCCCTATGTTCCTTGCAGCATTATATATATATATAACTCAGCTATAAACTCAGCTATAAGAATGTATATAACTCAGCTATAAACTCAGCTATAAAAAAAGAATGAAATCTTGCCATTTGCAACAACATGGATGGACCTAGAGGGTGTTATGCTAAGTGAAATAAGTCAGACAGAGAAAGACACAGAATCACTGTGTGATTCCATTTATATGTGCAATTTATATGTGCAATAAAAAACAAATGAACAGACATAACAAAACAGAAATGGAGTCATAGATACAGAGAACAAACAGGTGGTTGCCAGAGGGTAGGGGGATGAGGGAAGGAAAGAAGTAGGTGAGGGAGACTAAGATGTACAAACTTCCAGCTGCAAAATAAGTGAGTCATGGGTATGAAATGTACATTGGGGAATATAATCAATAATTACGTAATATCCTTTTATTGTGACTGACAGTAAATAGACTTACCATGATGATCATTTTGAAATGTACAGAAATATCAAATCACTATGTTGCATAACAGGAACTAACATAGTGTTGTAGGACAAATATACTTCAAAAACAAACAAACTCATCGGTTACAAGGGGTGGGAGGTAGGGAAAGGGGGAATTGGATGAAGGCAGTCAAAAGGTACAAACTCCCACTTAAAAGACAAATAAATCCTAGGGATGTGATGTACAACATGATAAGTATAATGAACGCGGCCGTATGTTATACGGGACACTTGTTAAGAGAGTAAATCCTAAGAGTTCTCATCACAAGGAAAAAATTTTCTATTTCTTTAATTTTGTATCTATACGAGATGATGGATGTTCACTAAACTTACTGTGTAATCATTTCACGATGTATGTAAGTCAAACCATTATGCTCTACACCTTAAAATTATACAGTACTGTATAGCGATTGTATCTCCATAAAACTGGAAAAAAAGAGAGAACCAGGATGAGGACGTGAATTATAGGGATTTTGATCCTGACTTGCTACAGTGAAGAACTGTCAAACAATTAAGACTGCACACAGGAAGTGGACCTCCGGTGAGTTCCCTGCCTCTGGAGGAGTTCAAGGGAAGGCTGGGTACTAGCTAGACAGGGACATTTTAGAGATGATTCTCATTTCAAATAGAGAGTTTGATGATCTAGATTCTAAAAGACCTTAGGGTCACTTCCAACATTGTGATTCTATGATTTTAAAGAGATCTTTAACTTCTTTAGTAATTTATCCTGTCTGATAATTTCTCATTTCCAGGAACTCTTTCCATATGTCTGTACTCTTAAAATAACCATACATTTATTTTAATCCCTAGATAAAAGTAAATAACTAGGAAAAGGAAATTAAAACACTGAGCATCAATTATGTGCTGGGCTTGTCTTGAGTACCATATGTAGATTACATCATTCAATCCTAACAATAACTGTAAGAGGTAGATCCTTAAATTATTTTCCCATTTTACATACAAGAAACTGAAGTTCAAAGAGGTAAAGTCATATGCCTCAGGTCACACAGCCAAACGATTCTGGAGCCTATATTAAAAACCCAAGAGCCTCGCCTCTGAGCCACCCTGCTCAGTGTGTCTCTCTTATCCTCTCCCCTCTTACACACTCTGCTGTGGACTACAAACCAAGAAAGCAGAAGGGACATCCTTCCAAACCAAGCCTGCTGACTCCAAAACCAATATTCTTTCTCCTAGCTTCAATTCTGGCCACTAGAATGAAGGAAAACGTGAAGTGTGACGGAAAATAAGCTGTTTTAAATCCATTATGTAAGTTTAATTTCTGATTCACTGATTGAAACGTCTGGTCTATAGGAAACGTGTGTGGCTAATGTAGATAAAATGACTACTTTTCTCAGCATTAGATTATTTCGAGACGACGACAACAACAACAAAAGGTGCCAATCTATAAAAGTTTTTTAAACGTACTGCAATTTTAACTATTAAAGATTGTCAAATAATATATTATCCATATGTATAATAAATCACCTGGATTTTTATTTGGGAATTTTCATAAAGTAACTTAAAAAAAATCATTAAGATAATAAGAAAAGCTGAGTTTGGTAGAAACAGCACCTCAGCCCCGTGGATACTTCTACCTCTGCAGTCATTCTGGACTTTATTAATAAAGTAAGTTTCCAACCTCAAAAACAGAGCTTTAGAAAGCATTATGAAAACTCTTCCTGAGACCATTAATGTGTCAGTAAAACCACTTGACAGTGTTTTTCAGTAGTAAATCTTTGGAGTCATAATCCCATGAATGAGCACTTTATTAAAGACCTCAAGTGCTTTACTGCCCATATTTTTTTAATAATTTGTATCATTTTGGCAGGAACTTGATCCCAAAGTGAATGTGTTTCACAAGTCTGAACAACATTGCATCATCAGTCATTTACAAGTAAAGACACATATAAAAGAGGAATAAGTTTTGTATTTTTAATGTGCTTTTGCAATACACTGTCATTTCCTACTGCTCATCTCCAGAAACGCACTTTTATAGACAAACTCATTCTTCATAATTTTCAAGGCTTGATAATTTGATAACTACTATCTATGATCAAATTAAAATCATTCATTCACTGAGGAAATTTGCATAGCTACTTATTTTTATTGTTCCACTGACAAATAGTATTTGGCACCAGACTTGTATGGAGGAAGTAGCTGTGAATATACATGTAAAGGGGATTACTGATAAAAGCACAACAACATAATGACCAGGGTTCAAGTCACTTTGCCAGTTAATAGCTGTGCATACTTGAGCAAAGTACCTAACCTCTCTGAGCACTTAGCAAAATGACTATGTTAATGGCAAGTGATTAATAAATGGTGACTATTATACTAATGATTGCTGATAGTACTAACATAAAAAGTCTGAGAGTCTTAAACTTCACTAAGAAGGTTTACTTATAGGTGGAATATTGAAAGTGTAATTTTGAAATAATTTTATGTATATTGTAAGACAAATCAAATGAGTAAATATTATTGTTAATATCCAAAAGATACTAATATAAAGTTAAAAGATATTAATTTATTAATAAATTAATTAATTTTAAATTTTTATTTTTAAAATTAATTAATTTTAATTAAAAGTAATATTCTAATTAACTCTAGAATATTACTTTTAATTAAAAATACCAGTATTAATTTATTACTAAGAAAAGTATTTCTAGCTCTGTCCACTGAAAGCAATGACACCCCAATAGCAATGAGCACACCTAAAGTCTGAATCTTGGTTTCTAAGCACCATTCCCCAGTAAAAGGAGCCAAAGCTCCATAGAGAATAGGCTGCTTTTAGTTCTGTGGTCTGAAAATTGTAAGTGAGACTAAGATATCATCTTCTGTCAAAAGGCAAGGAAGCATTGAAAGACTAAAGGAGTCAGGTTATAAGGTCACAGAGATCATCTTGTAGGGACTCGTCCTGGCCAAACATGGAGGATTGGAAAGCCAGAAGGAGAATAATTGATTATAATATAGTAAGTGTCAATAAATAAAAATCCATGTGTCCATAGAATTGAAAATAAAAGGTAAGAAAACAAAAAGCTTTTCTTTACGTAAGAATGTCAACTAATAAGTAGAAGGAAGGATGAAATTAGAATATTACCACTTTGCCACCCCTGATGTAAGTTAATCCAGAAAAGAATCGATGGATGATAACATCACTAGGTCAACTTGATGCAGAACAGAAATAACCTGCCAATGGTCACCCCACAGATATCTTACTTAACTGAAGGAAAAAAAATGTACCTTTACACTAAAGATCTGGGCAATCAAACTTAGTTTCAGCAACAATAGAAAAATCTAACACTATCTGCTTCTAATGCAATGCAATATGAAGTATACAACTTTAGCTTTGAAATATTCTTGCCAGAAAGGTTTAACCTGGGGACTTCCCTGGTGGCACAGTGGTTAAGAATCCGCCTACCAATGCAGGGGACACAGGTTCAATCCCTGGTCCGGGAAGATCCCCCATGCCACAGAGCAACTAAGCCCGTGCGCCACAACTACTGAGCCTGCGCTCTAGAGCCCACGAGCCACAACTACTGAAGACCGCGTGCCTAGAGCCTGTGCTCTGCAACAAGAGAAGCCACCGCGATGAGAAGCCCACTCACCACAACAAAGAGTAGCCCCCACTCGCCGCAGCTAGAAAAAGCCCATGTGCAGCAATGAAGGCCCAACACAGCCAAAAATAAATTAATTAATTAATTAATTATTTTTAGAAAAGGTTTAACCTGAAACCAATACAGCCCCTAGATCCAACTTTAAGTGTATAGGGCATAGATGAGCAAGTTAAATAACATCTTGAAGAAACAATCAGACCACTGCTCTGTACTCTGTATAAGTCAATGATATTTTTTGAAAAACTATAAAAGGCTAAACATAACAAATAAATGCAATGAATGAACCTAGGCTGAGCCCCAATTTGGGGAAGAAAACAGCTATAAAAGACATTCTTGTAGAAAATGATGAAATTTGAATGTCAATATTAGATGGTTATTAATTAGCTATTGCTGTGTAACAAATTAGCCCAAACTTAGTGGCTTAACACAACAAACATTTATTATCTCACAGCACTATGGGCCAGAAATCTGGGACTGACTTAGCTGGGTGTTTCTGACTCAAGGTCTCTCAGAAGGTTCTAGTCAAGCTGTTGACCAGGGCTACTGTCACCTCAAGATCATCTGAAGGAGGAATTCACTTCCAAGCTCACTCACATGGTAGCTGATAGGCCTCGGTTCCTGGGCACCTGGGCCAGGCAACTGGCTACCTGAGGGCCCCACCACATGACAGCTGGTGTTCCTCAAAAGCAACGATGCAAGGGAATTCAAGAGAGTGTATCTAAAACAAAAGCCACAGTGTTTTCATAACGCAGTCTCATAAGTGAGATCCCACCACTTCTGACGTATTCCACTCACTGGAAGTGAGTCAATTCATCCAGCCCACAAGGGGAGGGGGATTAAATTCCACCTCTTAAGAAGTACAAAAAACGTGTGGGTCTGATAACCTCCAAGGATGATATTGTGGCATTATTGTTGACTTGTAGATGTGATAATGGTATTGTGATTATGTACGGTAATGTCCTTATTCTTAGAATATATATGCTGCTGTAGTCAGAAACAATACATATGATGTCTAAACCTATTTTGTGTGTGTGTGTGTGTACGTGTGTGTGTGTGTGTGTGTACAAAGTAATAAAGCAAATACAGCAAAATGCTAACAACTGTTGCCTTTGGGTGGGTAATAAATGGATGTTCATTGTATTCCTGTCTATACATGTTTGAAAATTTCTGTAAGAAAAATTTGGAGAAAAATAATTGAGTTATTTGAATTGTGTCCGCTCAAAATTCATATGTTGAAGCCCTAGCATCCAACGTGATGGTGTATGGAGATGGGACCACTGAGAGGTAATTGCATTTAGATGAGGTCACTAAATGTCCAGAACTACGAGAAATAAATGTCTGTTTTTTAAGCCACCCAGTGTATGGCATTTTATTATAATAGCCGAAGCAGACTAAGACAAGGTGCTCAAATGATTGAAGTGACTTGATAACAGTGATAAAATTTTTACTCATTTCACAAAGTTAATGTGACAGAAGAAGAAATCCAGTGGTAAGAAGGGCTTTTGATACAGAGAACTGGGGGGAAATAGAAATTATTATCATTACTGTGGATCACTTTCATATTCCAACTTCTCATATTACCTCAGCTTGGCAGTGAAGTCACTGTAGACCTGGAAGACCTAAGAGATGATCCCACAAAGATGGCTCCTTCTACTGCATCCTGCCAACTCCAGACCCCCCGTCACAGCCTGTGGGACACCACTGAACCTTCACCCTTCATGGAGCCTCTCTTTTTCAGCATTAGTCATTCCTTAATTTTAAACTCCATCTCCTTTACTCTTCAACTTTCTCCTACGTATTTTATTAACTGATTGCACTAGCTCACTTTTGCTTTTGGAAATTAATTGTTATTATTAATCCCATAATTAGTTTCCTTGACACAAAATTTTTTAAATATAATTAAAGGATTATATAGTGTTAATACCGTATTAATTCCCATGCTCAAACAGGCTCCAGCTAATTTAAAAGGTAAAGCAATTCATTGGATAAATAAAAGTTTGGAATTAAGAGTCACTTCCCTTTGGCAATATCTCTCAAAATTACAAACCCCATATCCTTTGACCCAGCAAGTCTACTTCTAGGATTTTTGTCTTGCTGATATAGTCTCACATATGAGAACTGACAGATTATTCATAGCAGCCTTGTGTATAATAGTGTGTAGTGTCTTACCAATTTTTAAAAAAGTAAATAAAAAGAAAAACATAGAGGTGCAGAGTATGTTGCCATTTGTGTTAAAAATAAATAAAAATAAACATATGCATATATATAGGTAGAATATTTCTAGAAAGGTATATAAGCAATTGTTAACAGGTTGCCTCTAGAGAGACCAGCTCGGTGGCTGGGGGGAAGGGATTGGGGGATAACTTCTCATCACATTCCCCTGTGTCCATTTAGAATTTTGTATCTTGTGAATGCATTACCTATTTGTTCAAAAATTAATTTAAATTTTTTGTAATCCTTACAGTTTAACCAAATAAGACGTATTAGCTACAAACTTTTTCCTTTTAAGTGTTCTGTATTTCTTTTTTTCTAATTAGAAAAAAACTGTATCCCATGGCCAGATCAGGTCACTGACTCCCATGGTGCCCCAGACCTCCTGCTGAGAGGAGCCTTTGAAACTGCAGTCAGTAACACTAGTGTGCTCATCCACATCTGCTTCTCAATTTCTGCTTCATAAACATGATCACAGATGCACACACACGCTCCACGTAATGTACCTGGTTCAGCTTCTCTTTCTCTTCCACGCAGGAGGCAGCTTCTTTCTGCTCTCTGTTTACTTCTGAAGCAGCCTCATGATTGTTTCTCTGCTAGCTTTTGCCTCCATCTCATGGACATTTTTAGTCTCTTCAAGAGTAACGATTTGTCCTTTCACGAATGCGTTTTCCTTGCACAGCTCTCCAAGCTGAAGAGAAAGCAATTACAGCTGTCCTGTAAAAACTAGTAATTTCATACCACTCTAAGCAATTCTGATCTATAAACCCCAATGATCTCATTATCACATGACAACAGGGAAAGAGCTATCCCTCCATCCACTCAAAAGATAACTTTTTCAAAGGCAGCCCCTAAATGCTCTTGTTATGTGCAGACCCAGTGGTCAAATTAAAATTAATCAAAAGGTAAATCAAAAGGTAAATTAATCACAAGGCAACAAGGATGAGAGTTCAGCCAAAAGCTTCCAGACAGAACAAGCATCAACGAGCCCCTGGCTGCGAAATACTCAAGGGCCGGTGATGTGCCTACAGTTACGGCAGGCAAGGAAGCAAGGCGTTCTATTCAGCCCACATCCACTGGCACCAACTGCCTGCAAGGCGTTACCTGGCACAGGGTGCGGACATACACAGGGTGCAGACATACAAAAAAAGCAGGACTCTCTTTTTCAAACAGAAAATCCTTCTTTTTAATATAAGCATAGAAAAATCCTGAATAACATGCTCAAACAATGTATTCGAGTGGTTGGCTGGGAGAATAAGACTTGTATGATTTATAAGGAGGGAAAATAAAACCAACCAGCCTCCTTGGCCCCAGGGAAACAGTCACGCAGACAGCTCAAGGATGCCTGTCGAAAGGCCCGAAACTCCTCGTGACAGGGTCAGCATTTGTGTTAGGACAATCGGGGAAGTGACATATCTTTTAGCCTCAGCAATTTGCCAGCATGGTGCCCTGCTCCTGACTCAGTGCTATTCCCTCTCTCGTGAACACTTTTCCTCATATTTGTATACTTCCTCTCCAACATCCTTTTCAAGGTCCCCATCTCAGAGGGGCACTCCTCGGCCGGTCTACCTAAAGTAGCATCCCATGCCTCTAACCTGCTTCACTCTCTTTCCCCATATCCTGATTTGTTTTTCTTCTTTGCACCTTTTACTACATGGGATAATACTGGATATTTGTTTATTTCCTCAGCATCTTTAACCACAACAATGGAAGCTCTAGGAGGGCACAGACTCAGTCTTGTCTCATTCACTGCTGTATCCCAGCACCCAGAACAGTGTCTAGCATACTGTAATCACTCACTAAACGTATGGGAAATGGATGAATGAATGCCAAATAAGGAATCCCTTCTTTGCTACTGTTTCCTTAGAGTGTGTGTGTACATGTGGTTATAAGGGCCTTAAAAGTAAGGGAATGGCTTTGAAATTGCAGTGGTTTTGTTCACCTTCTCAGGGTAACACCTAGTGAGTGTTCAAGACAGTAGCCTTTTTTCTCTTGGCCAGGGAGATTGTTGGTTTTTTTTTTTTTTTAAGGCAGGGACCTCCTCAGGTGATTGGGATGTTAAAACTCTAGGGTCTCAGGATCTGTTTAAAAATATAGGTTATATTATCATTCAGGTATGGTGAGGCCAACGGATCAGGAGACATTGAAACTGTGTTACTCACAGTTTCTGAGAGGAAGGGGCACACCATGCCATGCAGGGCCGCCCAGGGAGCACCAGGGCTGGTCAGGAGACAGAGAGAGCCAGGGGAAAACATGTTTTCCACAGGAAGGAATGGGTGAGGCAGGGTAAGCAAGCTAGTTTGAGTAATGTCAGCGGGTTCTGGAGTGTAGGAGCCATCTCTAGTTGTCTGCCACCTGACCCTGGGGTGATCAGTTGGATAGTGGCCAGAGCATAAAAGCCTGATAGAGGAAGTGGCTGGGGTGTGGGCTGTGTATTTGTTGGTTTGCTTATGAAAGCTGTGCACCCAGGAGAGTCATTTACTAGGAATTGGCTAATCCTGGGACCCAGTCTTTCCTGGGTCAGCAAGGCCCCAGATGTCAAAGCATTCGAAGTACAGAATATAAAAAGGCAAGATTAGTACAGTATTAACACCCAGATTAGCACCTGGAGATTGTCTCTGATGAGGGAAAGGGTACCTGAAAGAAGGAGCTTCTTAATTTCCTTTTCTTTTCCCCACCACTTGGCTTTAAAGATAACCCCCCAAACTACAGTGTGAAGTGGACTTTTATCGCCAGGCTCCTGGTCACATGTTATGGGGGGAGCTGAATCCAGCACCTTGAGGGTATCAGACAGAGCCCAGGCCTGAGCAACCAAAACCCATGAGTGAGGTGGAACTTCCTGAAGCAAAGTGTTCCATTTCGCAGCTCTCACAGAGTTCACGTGGGAGGCTTACTAATAACCCACTGAGGGGAGGCCTTTAAGAACAGCTGCATCGGGCTTCCCTGGTGGCGCAGTGGTTGAGAATCTGCCTGCCAATGCAGGGGACACGGGTTCGAGCCCTGGTCTGGGAAGATCTCACATGCCACGGAGCAACTAGGCCCGTGAGCCACAACTACTGAGCCTGCGCGTCTGGAGCCTGTGCTCCACAACAAGAGAGGCCGCGATAGTGAGACCCGCGCACCGCGATGAAGAGTGGCCCCCGCTTGCCACAACTAGAGAAAGCCCTCGCACAGAAACGAAGACGCAACACAGCCAAAAATAAATTAATTAATTAATTAAAAAAAAATACGGGAGTCCATGTATTTAAAAAAGAATGGCTGCATTCCCAGTGGTCACTGCAGTGCTGTTTACAATAGCCAAGACATGGAAGCAACCTAAATGTCCATCAACAGATGAATGGATAAAGAAGATGCGGTATATATATACACAATGGAATAATACTCAGCCATAGAAAAGAATGAAATAATGTCATTTGCAGCAACATGGATGGACTTAGAGATTATGATACTAAGTGACGTAAGCCAGACAGAGAAAGAAAAATATCATATGCTATCGCTTATATGTGGAATCTAAACAAAAATTATCCAAATGAACTTATGTACAAAATAGAAATAGACCCACAGACATAGAGAACAAACTTATGGTAACCAAAGGGGGAAGGGGGGGAGGGATAACTTAGGAGTCTGAGCCTAACACATACACACTACTATATATAAAATAGACAACCAACAAGAACCTACTTCATAGCACAGGGAACTATACTCAATCATTTATAATAACTTATAAGGGAAAAGAATCTGAAAAAGACCATCTATATATAATACATGTATATATATAACTGAATCATATGTACGTGAATCTCTTTGCTGTACACCTGAAACTAACACAACAGTGTAAATCAACGAGACTTCCATTTAAATAAATAAATAAATATTTTTTTAGAAAAAGAATGGCTGCATGGAAATCTATCAGGAAGCAAGGATATGAAAGGTTTATAAATGAGCGAAGATATGGTGTCCATTCAAACAGCTTCACGCTCTCTAATGAATCACTACAGTCCAGGTAGTGATATAATTAATTTCCATCTCCATGGCAACCTACCATTAAAGTAGGATTTTTATTTATTTGGCTTTAGTGTAAAATCAAAAAGTACTTTAGAGATAATCTTAACCTTATGCTCAAAAAGTATCCCCAAAATGACACACAGCTGGTTTTGGTTTCGGTTGTGAGTGTGTATGTGTTTCTATCTGTAACTAAAACAAACAAAAATCTTCCTAAAACAAATCATTAAAATGAATAATTCGTTGTATTTGACAACCTAAATACATTTTAGACAAAACAATCAATTCCTTCTGGAGAATAATTAATCTCAAATAATGCTAGAAAGAATCTTGGAATTGAGGCTCAGAGACGTAATATGGTTTTTCCCAGGTCACGCAGTCAATTAATGCTGTACTAGGGCTCCTGCCCTGTTCTCCTGCACCCCCAGACTCAACCACAGCTCTTCCTTTATGGCACACTGCAGAATGACCACTAAATGTATAGTCTTTTTAATCTTCATACAAATACCTTTAGAATTAAATCTTCATCTGATGCCTTTTCATTCTTCTTCCCTGGATCTAAGCAGTCATGAAGTTAAGCCAGAAATTCCTCATGTTCCCTGCAATTCTGTGAGACTTGATCCTTATTCTCCTTGTTTTCCTTTAAACATTTTCTGTCGGGCAAATAACAAGTAAGTCAAGTTTTAACACCAAAGAAGATAACATTCATCAAAGTTCAGAACTCAAGCTCTCTGTCGGGAAATAACCAATAATCATTTCAACACAACACAGTTTCCCAGACACAGAGCACGATATCGTCTTGCAAGCCCAGTTAAAGAGGGAGAAAAGTGGAAACAACTCTGGGGCACGTACACTCTGCAGAAATGTAGGGAGATCTTTACGGCATCTTAGCAAGGGAGACAGATTATCTGCCTCCTGTTCCTGACATTTTAGGATCTGCAGAAGTGGAAGGTGGTTCTCTAGATCACACATGGATCCACTCAGCCGTGAGTCTCTGTTGCTGCTTCGTGGGAAAGAAAGAGAGTGATGCTATGTTGGGTCTAGAGACCATGCTTTGGTCACTACACAATGATCCATAAGAGTTACTTAGAGCTTTCCCTGGCTCATGGCCAAGCATAACTATAATTAAAAATACATCAGAAGCAGGGGATGTGCCCACCCCTGGAAAAGAGAGGTGTTCAATCATCAGCAAAGACCACTATTAGTTTTTGCACATCCAGGATTTTTAAAGAATATTGGAATGGGCCAATCAAGGAAAATCAGTCAATTTATGCTCTGCTGTGAATATTTTATTTCAAATCTCAGATAGGTTTGCTAAAATAGCATAGTCTATTTCTAATTCTTTAAATGTTAAAAACTAAGAGATCATAAAAAGCAGACATATTTTAAAGGCAAATTAGGATCATTTCAATAATTTGGCATCATTTTTTAGTACCCTAGATAATAAACATGATTATTGCTTTCCCTTTTTACCATGTTGAGTGTTTACTGCAATTCTTTCACGCTATTCAAAGATTAACAAGGCATGTAATTGCATATACTCAAAAGCATATCATATTTCTATTTAGAAAAAATGTATAATAAAAGACCAACATCAATATATCTCTAAGTTCTTATTTTCAGCATATGAAAGGTAATATTTATTCAGTCTCTCTCACTCATTTAAGTCATAGTTAATGCTATGGCTCTGATTTACTTATGTATTTGATTCTATATATTTACGCTAAGATTTCAGTCTTACTTCTCTGTTCCAGGAGTTTCTAAATTATTTCCACTTCTATTTGCATTTCACTTTAACCCAACAAAGTCCCAGGCATCTATCATAAAGACATAATCACATAAATGTGAAAATATGAATGCACATGGGTACTCACTGCATCTTAGTTTATAATCTTTTTTTTTTTTTTTTTTTGCGGTACGCAGGCCTCTCACTGTTGTGGCCTCTCCCGTTGCGGAGCACAGGCTCCGGACGCGCAGGCTCAGCGGCCATGGCTCACGGGCCCAGCCGCTTCGCGGCATGTGGGATCCTCCCGAACCGGGGCACGAACCCGCGTCCCCCGCATCGTCAGGCGGACTCTCAACCACTGCGCCGCCAGGGAAGCCCTATAATCATTTTTTTAATGGAACTAACCTAAGTGCCTAAAGTTAAGAGCAAAAAGAACCTGTTAAGTAAATTATGATATTAACAGGCAATGGAATATCACTGGCCATTAAAAATGATACAATGAAAGACTTTTTAAGTATTTACAACATATTATTCAGGAAAAATAGTTCACTACATGATACCGTTTATGTACAACTGTCTGAAGATCTATTCAACAAAAGGTTAACTATAGCATTTCTGGAATCATAAGGTTGTGAGTAATTTTAATTTTGGGGGGCACTTTATTATATCTTTAAAAACTTTCTTATAATGAATATATATCATTTTATTACTCATTTGTTTAATAAATATTTACTGGGCACTTACTATGCTACTTACTATGCTTAAAGGTGCTAAAGATACAGTAGTAAACAAAACAGATAAACATCCCTCTTGGGGCTTACATTCTAGTTTGGAAGATGGACAATAATCAAAACATAAATGTATGTAAAATGCATAGTATATTATAAAAGGGCTGGAGACAAAAACAATTAAGCAGGAAAGGGAGTCAGAAACATTTGGGAGGAGTGGGGTGAAATTTTAGATGTAGTCGCTAAGATCAGGTTAGCGGCAATGGGAAGTTGTCAAAATTTAGATTTATTTGGACGGCAGAGATAGATGATAGATTTACTTAAGGATCAAGGAAAGAGAAACAAGGATGATCCAAAATTTTGGCCCTGATCAACTAGAAGAATGGAATTACCATTAAACAAGATTAGGAAAAGCACAGGAGGATTTTGTGGAAACATCAGGAGGTATTCTGGACATGTTCCGTTTGAGATGCCTGTTAGACATCCGCATGGAGATGCCCAGTAAGTCGTAAGATATGTGGGTCTTAAAAAAAAAAAAAAAAAAAAAGATATGTGGGTCTTGAGTGCTGGGAAGAGGTCCAGGCTAGATCTAGAAACTACATGCTCGTGGGGGGTCACGAGCATGTACATCATACTTTAAGTCATGAGACTGGATGAGAGTGAATTTAGATAGAAAGGAGAAGAGAGTCAAGGACTGAGTGAGCCCTGGGGCACTCCAGTACTTGGAAATCAAGGAGATGAGGAGGACAAAGCAAGAGACTGTGACAGAGAGGCTAGAAAGGTAAGATCAAAAGCAGGGGGCTTCCCTGGTGGCGCAGTGGTTGAGAGTCCACCTGCCGATGCAGGGGACACGGGTTCATGCCCCGGTCCGGGAAGATCCCACATGCCGCGGAGCGGCTGGGCCCGTGAGCCATGGCCGCTGAGCCTGCGCATCCGGAGCCTGTGCTATGCAACGGGAGAGGCCACAACAGTGAGAGGCCCGCGTACTAAAAAAAAAAAAAAAAAAAAAAGCAGGCACACACAGTGTCCTGGAAGCTAAAACAAGAAAGTGGTTCAGGGAGAAAAGCCAACTGTTGGCTCAAACTGGAAAGTCAAGTAAAATAGGACTGATCATTGAATTTGCAATGCGCGGTCACTGGTCACCTTAATGAGCGGCTTCAGTGGAGTAGATCTGAGAAAGGAGAGAAATTGGTACAGTGAGTACATATAAACATGTTCCAGGAGTTTGGCAGTACATGGAAGGAGAGAAAGAGGATAGGAGCTGGAAGCATTGGGTTTTTGTTTTTATCTTTATAAGATGAAATAAGTAAAACAAATATCAAGTATTTTATTAGTAAAGTGATTTAAGTTATTATACACAGAATTTTTAAAGTGTATCTTAAGAACAGGTAGCTCCCAATTTTATCTCAATAATCACCTTTTGTCAGAACTAAGGGTAGAAAACCTAGATTTCCTGAGCTCTCTGCATAAACTGGCAATAAACCCTAATGAGGAGTGTTCAGGGTGGTCTGGGGTGTTCTGGGTTTCCGGGGTATTTTTATAACTAGCTTCTGAATAAACCCTTCCCCCTGTGCACTATTCCACCACCTCCACTTAAACCTCTACTTAGAGGAAATCTTCCAAATTGTATATATCTAAGAATTTGCAACCCTAATCAATAGGGCATAAACATGCTTAGGACAACGCCATGTTTGTTAA
Source organism: Aethalodelphis obliquidens (assembly GCF_003676395.1). Lineage (NCBI taxonomy): Eukaryota > Metazoa > Chordata > Mammalia > Artiodactyla > Delphinidae > Aethalodelphis > Aethalodelphis obliquidens. The sequence continues at coordinate 14,345,490 of NW_020837947.1, forward strand.
GATTCTTGGTGACATTTAGAAATGAGCTTGGAAAAAATTTTCAAGAGTCCAAAGATACGTGAGGTCAATGATTTTTTTTTTTTTTTCAAAAATGCAGGGGACACGGGTTCGAGCCCTAGTCCAGGAAGATTCCACATGCCGCAAAGCAACTAAGCCCATGCACCACAACTACTGAGCCTGAACTCTAGAGCCCATGAGCCACAACTACTGAGCCTGCCTGCCACAACTACTGAAGCCCGTGCTCCTAGAGCCCTGCTCGGCAACAAGAGAAGTCACGGAAATGAGAAGCCTGCGCACAGCAACAAAGAGTAGCCCCCCTCACCGGAACTAGAGAAAGCCTGCACGGAGCAGCAAAGACCCAACGCAGCCAAAAATAAATTAATAAATTTATTTTTTAAAGTTTAAAAAAAAAGAAATTAGTATTTTTAACCCTAGCTCCACTGAGAAGTATATTGAAATATCCTCACTGCAATTTCTCGTCCAGTTCTACAACTTTCTTCTTTAACTCCTGGTTCTCCTTGACTGCAGACTGAGCTGTGATTTTTAGTTCTAACTTTAGAAGTGGAGAGTGCCACTGATTCTTCTTCTAGCTCCTGAACTCTGTCTCTCAAAGAGGTGAGGAGAGACGATTCTCTGGCATTGTTTTCTCCGTAGTTCTCCATTTCAGCTTTCAACTCTTGACAGGAAACTTCTTTGGAAAGCATCTTGGATCGCAGTTTTCGAAGCTAACATGGAAAAGAAGTAAAAAGAGGGAAAAGATGTCAATGGTATAAGTTGGAAGTACCTTGAAAAAAACCCAAAGTCATAACTTAAAATTTCAATCTTTTATTCATGACTTCATCCGAATTTACTTTTTTTTTCTTCATATTTGTTTCCATATTACCAGCTGGGAAATTATGCCTAAATAGTGGACTTCATAGTCTGTCTTTTTCAAAAAACGATTGAGCAATGTCTTGTGGTAACTGAGTCTCACTCAAGAGACATGGGTGGAGTATTTTGCAAAAAGCAATAAAATATTTTGCAATGAGAATTCATTTTCTAAATCTGTATTACTGCTATTGCTGCTCACGATGAAACAAGGAAGCTGCAAGGTAGGCTGTTTGTAATTTCATGGCCATAGCTGTTTCCCGAGTCGATACAGACTATGCGATATATCACAGCATCTCTCCCCCTGGCCTTATGGACACTAACTGTGGCTGATAAAGAAAAATAATACTCGGATTTCTGGAAAAAATATAGGAGAAAAGGAAAAATCATTATAGGATTTACACAAAGGAAACGTTTTAACTTTTATGAATTCCGTGGCATCAAAATGCTGAACACAGTATGTGCCTTATTAAGCTACCAGACCCACTCCCATTAGGAAACTTTATGAATGCATCTGTTTTTTTGGAAATGTAAGTATGCATGCATACACACACACACACACACACACACACACACACACACACAATCGACTCATCTTTCAGTGGGATCCTAGCAGCCTAGTGAGACTGCTAGTTACCTCACAGGCAAGCTTAGGATTCCTTGGGGCCATCAGGCTATATATAAGCGCAGTGAGTCTAGAGAGAATCTCCCAGAAACTCCACAATAGACCTGATCCAGGCCAGAGGGTAAATGGATCCCAATCGTCTTCCTAGACTTTCCCCCAGACAATCAGAACCACAAGAAAGGGATTCAGATTTCCACCCCCAGAGCTTCAGATTGCAAGCAATCCACATTAAAGGCAGCTACTCCCAGGGATGCTTCCAGCCATCCAAAGCCCACACAGCCCAAACCCGAAGTCCCCAGGTGTCCCCAGGTGCTCTCGAGGATGTAGAGCTCCCCTGAGATGCAGAATCCTGCCCACGTCACCCTGCTTTGCATCACGGCAAATGCACAGCCTTTCAGGAGTTCTCCACAGCTAGAGGGTAGGGGCACCATAAGGGAATAAGCGTAAACTTTGCCAAAAAGTTTAAAACTGTTTCCCTTTGTCCTATTTCTAATCACCTCTATACTCTGCTTCACTCCATAAGAAGCTAACAAGGCCATTTGTGAGTTATGAAGACGCAGACTCTCACCTCAGACTGAGCAGATTCAAATTTGACCAGAGTTGCTGCAAGTTCACTCCGGGCAGCCTCGGCCACATTCCGATAGTGGTTTAACTGCTCCCGAGTAACTGCGACTTCCAAGAGATGATTATAAGTTTCCTGATAGGGTTCCCCAAAAGACAAAATATACAAAGGAGAGTTAAACAATCTTTTCCATGCAGCTGTGCAAAGCAAGATTAAGTACAGAAGCATTCTTTGTAGTCCAAATATGTTGGAAAGGCTGCCCAGAGATGTGTTTGGTTCAGATTATTTCATTCTCCTTCTCAAAATTTTAAGGGAAGCAGGAGGCAGCCCAGGAACGAATGATAGGCTCCCCCAGGACGGTAGTGGAGTTTGACTTTTAAGAGTTAGTATGTCCCCTTGGGGGACTTCCCTGGTGGTCCAGTGGGTAAGACTCCACACTCCCAATGTAGGGGGCCGGGGTTCGATCCCTGGTCAGGGAACTAGATCCTGCATGCTGCAACAAAGATCCCGCATGCCACAAAAGAGACCTGGCACAGCCAAAAATAAATACATAAATAAAATAAAATATTTAAAAAAAAAAAAAATTTGGCCTTTGACACTTTACAGAGTTTCCTTCCGCCCAACTCCAATGTTATTTGACCTCTGACCAGAACAGATAGCATCAACAAAGAACCACCAGAAGAGATGGCTAACAGGAGGCAGTTTTTATTGTTCTTCTATTTCCAGACTACAAAGATTATCAACTCATCTCTGGTCTGTTGAATAAGTGTTTCATGTGTTTATCAAAGAGACCCTGTGATTCAAGTATAGAAGTCTGTCTCCTTCATAATTATCCACTATGCCATTTATTCTCAATCTCATAGCCTATCTTGGGTTTTTGTTTTTGTTTATTTATTTGTTTATTTTTGGCTGCGTTGGGTCTTCGTTACTGCACGCCGGCTTTCTCTAGTTGCGGTGAGCGGGAGCTACTCTTGGTTGCGGTGAGTGGGCTTCTCATTGCGGTGTCTTCTCCTATTGCAGAGCACAGGCTTCAGTAGTTGTGGCTCAAGGGCTCTAGAGCGCAGGCTCAGTAGTTGCGGCGCACGGGCTTAGTTGCTCCACGGCATGTGGGATGTTCCCGGACCACGGCTCGAACCCGTGTCCCCTGCATTGGCAGGCAGACTCTTAACCACTGCGCCACCAGGAAAGCCCTATCTTGGGGTTTTGAAGGTTACTCAGATGAATGCCTGAGGCCAGAGATAGTGGTCATGCCTGGAGTCCTTCTCCATCCAGAAGGGAACAACTCTCAGCTCCACTGATGGCTGCCAATGCAGAAATATGGACCCCAGCATGGCCTCATTACTCTAATTTTTCAAGACAAGTCCTATATTTGGGCTTTTGAAGTAAAAATTCCCAGTTTTTCCCTCTGGGTAATTAATTTAAATTTTAAAAAAAACACCATATGATCCCAATAAACACATCTGCAGAGCAGATTTGATGGGTTTGGGCTGTGGGTCAGTATGTAACCTCTGGTTCTGTTTCTGTCCTATTCATGCCATAACACCTGCTTTCTGAAAGAATTATTCCAGAGTTTGGACAGATACCCACCTCTATGAAGTTTCCAGGGCCTGGGGTTTTTGTGAAAGACATACAAGAAAGCCATTCATTTTTGAAGGAATATGAAAGAGGTCACATAAAGAAGGGTTTCCCTGGAATATCTAGTGTCCTCGGGGGACACACCAGTAAAACCTGTTTATGATTCTGCCCGGCTACTGAACTGCCAAAGACTACTGTTTGGAAATACTCATGAATGCAAAGTCATCTTAAAGCCCTGAACTTCACAACAAGCGTTGTCATGACTAGTGTGTTTCAATCCACAAAATGCTAAACAAAACCTTCAGCGCACTTAGTAACAGCCAGTGTTTGTCAATTACAACATATGCAAGAAGATGGAAGGCATGTACTCCTGGGGAGAAAGCATAAAACAATTAACTGCATCTGTTAAGAGAACCACATCCTGTTCAGCCTCACCCAGCATTCAGAAGGAACTTTTCTACCCTAAACACTCCAGCAATATTTTCCAGAATAAGCCATGTGAGGACCTAGGTCACCTACAAGAGGTCTGAGCTACAGCACGTATGGACCATTTTCTAAAATTCCTTAGGGAAATAAGTTTCTTAATGGCTATGATTATTTCTTTCATTGACTAACATGATTTTTTAGGACATGACAGAGTCATACTATAATTTTATATCTCTTTCTTATGAAAAAATATTGTGTCCGTTGGTTATAATATTAAGAGCCCCTGAGACAGTTCAGAAGTGGGCCTTTATCTGAGGAGGTTACAGTGTAATGCAGGACACCACCAAAAGCATTAGCATCTTCACATGCTCATGGGCGAAAGAAACCACATATTAAGATATTATTACCTTTGACACTGGAGCAGGGCCTACGTGAGGAGGACTCTTGATTACCGAGTTTAGAAGACAGGTGCTAGGATCTAATTCACCTTTTCAAAGTCCAGCAGACTCGAGATTATTCATCAGCAAGTGTTTACGAAAAGCCTATTCTGGGTCAGGCACTGAGCTTACAGTCTAATAAGAAAAAGAGCATTTATCAAACAACCACGCTGGTGATTGTGTAATTACAAACTGAAATAAATTCAAGCAAAGAAAGAAACAGACAACAAAGGAAAGTGACTTAAAATTAGGGAGGTGGAAGGAAAGATTTCCCTAAAGAAGTGACGATTAAATAGAAATTAAATAGGCAAGAGGTACTGAAACAGGAGCAACCCACATCTTTCAAATAGCCAAAAGTCCGAGCAAAGGTCCTGTGGCAGGAGTATGCCCTGTGTGATCGAGGATCAGAGAGAAGGCAGTGAGGCCTTCTGAGGGGTCAGAGCAGGTGAAGAATACTGGCAGCAGGGCTCAAAAGACAGCCCTGAGCCCATTGATATATTTTAGTACCTGACAGGGCTTCTTTTTAAAAATATTCCTCCTTGGCTATTCTTACGTGTTCATTTTACCATATGAAATTTAGAATCAGCTCATTAAATTCCAAAAATTCCTGTTGGTATTTTTATTGGGAGCATGTTAACTTTATAAATAAACTTAAAGAGAATTAACATCTCTTAAATGTTGAGCTTTCCAAATAAAATCATCTTTTTTCCATTTGTTCAGGAATTCTCATATGTCACATATGTAGCTGTGATGGTTAATTTTATGTGACAACTTGACTGGGCCACAGGGTGTCCAGATATTTGGTTTAAACATTATTCTGGTTGTGTCTGTGAGGATTTTCTGGATGAGATTAACATCTGAATCAGTAGACTGAATAAAGCAGATTGCCCTCCCCAATGTGGGTGGGCCTCATCCAATCCACTGAAGGCCTGTATAGAACAAAAAGCCTGAGTAAGGGAGAATCTGTTCCTTCTGCATGTTTTTGAGCTGGGACATCAATCTTCCCCTGCCTTTGGATTCAGACTCAGACTGGAATTTACACCTTCAGCTCTCCTGGGCCTCCAGCTGGTCTACTGCAGATCTTGGGAATTCTCAGACTCCATTATTACTCAAGCCAATTCCTTGTCATATATATATATATATATATATATATATATATACACACACACACACACACACGCACACACATATACATACATATACATCCTACTGGTTCTGCTTCTCCAAAGAACCCTGACTGAGCCCCAGAGACACCTCTGTGTTGAGCTGGGCTCTGGAATATACCACACTGACATAAATCATACCAATGTTTTCTTTTTTTTTTTTTCTGTTGCTATACCAATGTTTTCTTAAGCAAAAATAAACAAATGGGACCTAAACTTATAAGCTTTTACACAGGAAAGGAAACCACAAACAAAATGAAAGACAACCTATGGACTGGGAGAAAATATTTGCAATGTGACCGACAAGGGCTTAATTTCCAAAATATACAAACAGCTCCTACAACTCAATGACAAAAAAATAAACAACCCAATCAAAAAATGGGCAGAAGACCTAAACAGACATTTCTCCCAAGAAGACATACAGATGGCCAATAGGCACATGGAAAGATGCTCCACACTGCTAACTATTAGAGAAATGCAAATCAAAACGACAATGAGGTACCACTTCACATCGGTCAGAATGGTCATCATCAAAAAGCCTACAAATAACAAAAGGTTGGAGAGGGTGTGGAGAAAAGAGAACCCTCCTACCTGTTGATGGGAATGTAAATTGGTACAGTCACTATGGAAAATACTCAGTAGTATCAAGGTTCCTTCAAGAAAAAAAAAAAAACTAAAAACAGAGTTGCCATATGGAGTATACCACAGAAATCCATTCCTTCAAGACACTCTGAGGTAGCTTGAAATGAGAAGAAATGCACAGCAGTAGCATGAGAGGATTACAAGGATAAGAAAAACAATATGAAAACTGAAAGAAGACTGAATTTATTTATTTATGCCTACGCTTTTCCTCTTAGCCCTTCCTTGGCCGTCCCATAGATCCTTATGTAGTCTTCTTCATATTTGGCTTGGATTTCCTCTTTGACCTGAGTTGTTTTAAGGGCTTAGTTGTTTTTGCGGCTCTCCGTCCTCAGAATTTGTTACGATGTCTGTTTTATTGCACTGTGCTCAGACAACCCAACTGTATTCCAGGCTGACATTCATGGGTGTACACCAGTGGGGTGGACCAATGTCCATTCAGAACTGGGTCCATTCAGACTGGAAGGTTGTCCTTCTTATAGCAGCCATTACACATTTTCACCATCATCCTTGTCTATATTATTTCTACTTCAGGGAATTTCTCAAGGTTTTTGTGAATACTCAATTTTATGAACATCCAATGGGTATTTAAAAGGAAGGTATATTCTCTATCTTCTGAGCTTGAAATTCAATATGTATCAATTAGTTCTACTTTATTCATCATTTTAATTACGCATTTCTAGTCTCGTCTAATTTCTACCCTAATTTCTACTCTATCCTGGCTCGAGAGAGGTGAGCTAGAGCCTCCTATTACTACTATAATTCTCTATCACCTTGTAGCACTTGTATTCTTGCTGAATGAACACTGGTACTGCTTGACTTGGTGCAAAGATTCAGAAATTTCATATATTCGTTGTGAATTGTACCACGTAGCACGATAATGTGCCATTATTTGTCTGACCCTTTTTGCTCATAATTCAACTTTTTCCAATATTGAGATCATGACTCCTGATTTCTTTTTGTTTGCATCTGACTACATATACCTTCGTTCCAGCTTTTTATTGTCAACCTTTCGGTATCACTTTGTCTTGGGTGTCTTATATGTAAATAAAGTTGGTTAAGCCCTTTGGATACCCTTCCAATTACACTATATCTATTAAAAATTTAAATGTAAATACTAGGACCCAGCAGCTCTACCTCTCAATTATCTCCCCTTGAAAAACAGTCACATATGTGCATAACGATATAACAGCAAAAAAAAGAGGGGGTATGTGAAACAATATAAATTCCCATCAACAAGGCAATTACTAAAAAAGGCACTCCCAAACTATGAATACTAGGCAAGAAGCAGTAGGAGATCGTGCTGTATGTTTGGGCATAAGAATATCTCCAAGATATACCACTGAACAAAAGTAAGAAAGTATAGATCCACAGTTTGATACCTTTTTTCATAAAACACATAGGGAGGGAAAGTGCTATGTCTTTTCTATAAATGTATTTGGAGAAGAAAAAGAGAAAAAGGTCTGAAGGGACACACATCACCTTAATAACAGTCCTCACCTCTGGAGCCGACAATAGTATTGGAGTTGGGAAGGGGAAAGGCTTTGTTTTTTTCAAGAAGGATATATTTATGCATTATTTGTATAATTTAAAGAAAAGAAAAATACTGGGAAGAAATGTTACTGCGGTTATCTTTCAGTTATAGGACTACCTTTTATTTTCTTCTTTATTATATGTTTTTATATTTTCCAAATCCTTTATAGTGACTGTACATTAATTTTATAATCAGAGTAAACATCCCCCCTTAAATAAAAACAAAAGGAATAAGGATAAGAATAGACAAAAATCACAAAACCTGCCATGTGGTGCCTTTATGGAAAACACAAGGACAAAGAAACAATCCCAGTAGCATAGGAATTTGAATGCATGTGAGAGCAGACATCTCAGGGGTTTGCTCTTTTAATTAAGCCCCCTAAAGTTAGTAAGATTTTTGGAAAATTCTTCAACTTTTTCTATAAATATTAAGCAATCTTCACTTTAAAGAAACGAATTTTACCCTATTCAAAATGGCAAGATTAAAAACTCATCCATTTGTCCTCACATGAGGACACTCCAAGTTATTAGGTCTCTCTCAGCCAAACCATGAAGCAATTTTACATTAATTTTAAAAAGCCAACTACCTATGATTTGATTCAGCTACTGATATTATGATAATGATTGAAATTGCCTCACAGGGTAGCTCATAGGCTTTTCAGAATAAAGGATAGTTTCAAAGCGCAAAGGCAGAAAGAAGAGATCAGCTTATTCATAATTTAGTACACAATGTGTCCGATTATCTGACCTGGGGACAATGTCTTGGGCCAGTCTTGCTTCTTTGGTTTAGTTGTCTTATTTTCCCATGGACAAAAAATAAAAAGAAAAGAAAAGGAGAGGAAAATCACTGCCTACCTCTGACACACAAAAGCACCTAAATCCATTCCTATCTTTCTATCCCATGACCAACCTCCCCTTTTGTTCCAGCATTATTCCATACCGCAGCGCATGACTGTGTCACCAGGGCACTTCCACTATGGAATGCTTCCTTTAGCCTCTCTCTCTCTATCTCCTTCCCTCTCTCTCCCCATCCCTCTTTAAGCCTTCACTGCTGCCCCAGGGAGCAATCCCTTCTAAGACTCTCTCCCCTACTCTCCAACTTCTTCCCCCCAAGTGGTTTCTTCCCTAATTTACAGAGCATAAATTAAGTCTTACAAATTGTATTTCTCCAACCAATGCCAATTTTGACTACTCATCAATTCTTCTCCGGATTTTCAAGGATTTTCCTGGCCCTCCTGCTTTTCCTTCTTATATCTGCATTTGGTTTCCGGGGTTTACTACTGCCTGCAGGGGACAGTGTGATGGGTGTGGAATTCAGGAAATAAATCTGAGTGTCTACATTTTAGCAGTTGTGGGACAAATTTTGGAGGAAGACATTTCTGCATTAAATCAAGTTTTGTGAAGAAGCCGATCTATTATTTTTCCATTGTTCTCTAATCCCTTTTTTCTTGGGTGTCACTTAAAAACCCTTCTAACTCTATATCTTTATTGCAGAGAATGCAGTATTCCAAAATGTTCTTAATACTGTGGCTCTACTAAAAGAAACTGAGTCATCTTTTCAGATGGGGAAGGGTTGCAGTTAGAAAAACTTAGATGCCAAACCTTTTGAGGGTTTGCTTCAAGTACTAATCCTGATATAACAATATATATTAAATATGTATCTTATATATACTTATATATTAGATATGTATCTCATATATATACATATATATATGATCATAACTAATATTCACTGAACCAGAAACTATTTCTTTTTGGGGGGGCGGGGGGGAACTATTTCCGTTCAATCTTCACAACAGCCCTATGACTATTCTTTTTTTTTAATTTATTTATTTATGTATTTATTTATTTATGGCTGCATTGGGTCTTCGTTGCTGCACGCAGGCTTCCTCTAGTTGCTTTGAGCAGGGGCTACTCTTCGTTGCGGTGCGCGGGCTTCTTATTGCGGTGGCTTCTCTTGTTGCGGAGCACAGGCTCTAGGCGCGCAGGCTTCAGTAGTTGCAGCACACAGGCTTCAGTAGTTGTGGCACGTGGACTCAGTAGTTGTGGCAGGAGGGCTTCAGCAGTTGTGGCTCACAGGCTTTAGAGCGCAGGCTCAGTAGCTGTGGTGCATGGGCTTAGTTGCTCCGCGGCATGTGGGATCTTCCCGGACCAGGGCTCGAACCCGTGTCCCCTGCATTAGCAGGTGGATTCTTAACCACTGAGCCACCAGGGAAGTCCCCTCTGACTATTCTTATCCCCCAGGGACTGTTCTTATCCTCTCATCAAAAAATGAAGCTATTAAGGACTAAAAAGGAAATTCTTTTGCCAAATAGCAAACAACTGGTAGTAGACCTGGAAGCAGTGATTGCTTTTCTGTGCTATATAATTTTAAAATTAAGTTTAAAGTAGGATTAATTAATGGGCATATAAAATGTCCCTGTCACTGCAGGAGACACTTCGGCGTATACCCCGTGACCCACAATTCTACTTGTCATTCTACATGAATGTTCGTGGTTCGCAGTGTCCATCAATACAGGAATTGGTCAACAACAGTACATCCATAAGATGGGAAACTAGAAAGCAGTTAAAAGAACAGAACTAAACCTATTTAGAGCAGCACAGATAGATCTCAAAAACATATTGTTTTTCAAATAAAGTAAATCAGAGAACAAAACTAATAGTATGATACCGTTTATGTTTTTAAAATACATGCTAGACAAAATAACATATTTTCTAGGTTTAAGTATGAATGCAAAAAGTATTTTTTTAATCGTCTGGAGGATACTCACCAAACGTATTTAATAATTCCCTCTGGAGAAGGGGATCAGGATTAGAGGTGATTGACAAAAGGAACTATAGTTTATATGTAATGTTCTCATTTTTAAAGGAAAAGTGGATATAATTGTAATATTAAAATCAATTTCTTAATTAAGTGAAAAGACAACTGAAAGCATGTTTAAAGAGGCCAATTTTCTATGTTCTCAGCTTTCACACCTTAATCTTCAGACTTAAGAAACTGAATACCATGTGAATTCTTTACTGGCTGCGGAGGCAGCAGGAAACCCTGAACTTGAACCTCAGCGTGCACAAGGCGGCAGCAGTAAAAAGAAGAATCATTGAGTTTCCAGCAATACTTGGAATGTATTTTTTGGGCAGCAAGAAGGTTTTGACTACATTTCGGACAGGAAGTTCACCACAAAAATGAATGGAATAATACAATATTATAGCCAAAACAGTATCTTCAAGGATTAAAACAAGAATTCAATGATTCTTAATGTTCTTATTAACTCTAAAAAGATCTCCAATTAACAAAGAACAAGCCAGAGAGAGAAAACAACCTAAATAACATGTGTGGCACTAAATCCCTGCTTTCTCTTCCAGGGTAACTCTTAGCTCTGCCCAAAGAAAATTCAACAAAAATGATGCTGCTTCATCATTTTGATAATATTTCTTCTGTTAAAAGGAGGCCATGACTTCCAGCATACACACTCCTGCCAGCGACAGTCTCCTGAGAGATGAATTTTGTAAACAATGAGAAGACTGTGGAACGTTAGCATGTGTAATCTCTCCAGGTTTCACATTAGAAAGAAAACAAATAATTTTTAACCTCCTCATGAGAAGTGTTGCAAGGTGATAAAGCAAGATGACAACGCAAGATCCACAAGTAAGTTTTCAGAATTAATTTTTCTCTTTTGCGTCCAGAATAAAACGGGTTAAAGGCAGATTTCAAATCCCAAACCACAGGGCTTAGCAAGTCTCATTACTAATCATGGAGAGGACACGGATGTCCTCAGCACACTCTAGAGGACAAACCAGAGTGGGCAGACTCCTGTTTAGGAAGCCCTTCCTTTCTAAAGATAGAACCCCTTAATCTCACCCTCTCTCCTCCCCAGGACCTGCATCACATGATCCCTAATAAAGAGCTCAGCAGGAGGCAGCTGGGGAAGATCAAAGGAGGGGTCAGAGGCCACAAGAAAATCAACTAATGGACAGTGTATTCACCTGAATAGTAAACCTCTCGGGACTTCCCTGGTGGTCCAGTGGTTATGAATTCGCCTTCCAATGCAGGGGACGCAGGTTCGATCCCTGGTCGGGGAACTGAGATCCCACATGCCACGGGGCAACTAAGCCCGCGCGCCACAGCTACTGAGCCTGTGCACTCTGGAGCTCATGCGTAACAACTAGAGAGAAGTCTGTGCGGTGCAATGAAAGATCCCGCGTGCCGCAACTAAGACCCGATGCAGCCAAAAAAAAAAAAAGAAGTAATCCTCTCACTCTTCTCATATTTGCAGTTTCAAAGTCTTCGCACTCCATTTTTCCCTCTGCTTAATTTTCTGAAAGACTTGACCCATCAAAATTCCCACCTGACCACACCACTATCTTTCACTTATTCTCTCATACAGCCGATGCTTCTCCTTCACAGCACTTACACAATGGCAAGGAATACATTATATGTGTAATTAAGTATTTAATGTCTCCCTCCCTCAAAAGACTGTGATGTTCACGATGTCATACCTAGCACCTAACCAGCACCCCACAATGTAAGTGTTCAATAATTATTCGTAGAATGAGTGAATGGATGGATGGATGGATGGATAGATGCTCTTTTTATTAATATCTTAGTCCTCCCGTTTGATTCACTCCACAATCTCATCCTGTTCTCATCTGCTATACCAAGTTCCATCAGTCTCTGGAGCTGGTTGATTTCTACTGCACACCGAGCCCCAGCGATGATGGGCTAGTTTAGGAAACACACAGATTCTCCCACTATGACCCATCGCAGCCTGTCCGTCTCCAGTAGCATTAGCATCCAGACACCATGGATGTATCGCATAACCCTAAGCCCTGACAAGAGAAAATCTGTCTTGCCTTTGACTCTGTGGGTGTTCTGAAACATACCTCCCAGCCACTGAATAGCTTCTTCTATATCATGGCAGGATCATAAACGAAAGGCGAGTCCCCACCCCACTAGTGTTTCCTGTAATCTTCACAGTTTACCAAAGGTCAAGACCTTAGAGAATGACTTTAACTTCCATGCAAAGTTTCAAGTTTATTTCTCATCCAATGTCAAAACAAGAAAAACAAAAAAGGAATTAAGCAAATGGCAGGAAAGAAAGACTGAAAGAGGGAACGAATAAGAGGACGCGAGTGTCCCGTGTGTGCTGTTGGTGCCGCGCACTTGTTAGGGGTGAACCGGTGTGACTTGGCCCTTCCAGGCAGATCAACGTGACTCACACGATCTACCCGAACCACGAGGCAAAGCAAACAAGTTGCTCAGTAACAGGACACCTGTTCACTGCAGGAAATCACAAGGAATCTCAAAACCCGTGGAACGATCCAATGGCGTAATGCCAAGCCTTTGTTCAGTAAAAGCACTTCTATAGCAGGGCCAAAGCCATGGAGTCCAAATAGGCATCTCTCTTGGGTTTTGGTTTTTCAGGGATAATTTTGAAGTAGAGCAGAGGATGAATGAATGCAGCTTCTTCAGTCAATCCTCTGAATGTCATTGGACAACATCAGCTTAGTTAATATCAGAAACACATTCCTGAGACCTCTTGTATTAAGACGCATGGTCTGGATCCAGCCTCCTGCTGAGACCAGTAAAATACGTCCTGCTAGGTGAGAACAGAGGCTTCATATACCTAACTCCAACTCACCAAGCTCTCAAATGTCCCAGGTGCTAAGCTGATGTAATAATTTTAAGGCATCTCAACATTAGGATTGAAAATGGCGCTGCCAAAACTGCATCCAAAAATAAATGCAGACGGATGCCACAGCTGCCTCGCTCTCCTCCCTTCCACGCATCTCCTCCTGTGCTGACCTAACCTTCCCACTGCTGCAGAGTAGACGGGATGAAACTCACACCTGATCAGGTCCCTCCCTCCCTACCAAAGCTGCCCATCTTAGACCAGGTAAGGGATGATCTCCTTAAGTTGTACAAATCTCCACTCCATCACCAAAGGCCTGTTATCAGTGTTTCTGTCCCAGTGTCAATATCTAGCCTAACCTTCAGTCACAAATGAGATTTGTCTAAATATGCCATGTATCTTTCATAACTGTTCCACGCTTGAGGTCCTTCTGCCTCCTTCCCAGTCTCTTCCTCCACTTGAGAAACGCCTGGACTCAATTCAAGACTTAGAATGGGCTTCTCTGTGAAACTTTTCTAGCGTACCCAGGCAGAATTCTTTTTTTTTTAAATTTTTACTGGAGTACAGTTGATTTACAATGTTGCGTTAGTTTCTGTTGCACAGCAAAGTGAATCAGTTATACATAAACATATATCCACTCTTTTTTAGATTCTCTTCCCATATAGGTCATTACAGAATATTGAATAGAGTTTCCTGTGGTACACAGTAGGTTCTTATTAGTTATCTATCAATATTTTATATATATTAGTTTGTATGTGTCAATCCCGGTCTCCCAATTTATCCCTTCCCACCCCTTACCCGCTTAGTTTGTTTTCTACTTCTGTGACTCTATTTCTGTTTTGTAGATAGGTTCGTTTGTACCATTTTTTAAGATTCCTTACCCAATTTACCACTCATCCTCAGCTTGTTTTATTTATTTTGGTTAATAATTCTCTGACTGTCTAATCAATGAAAAAAGATAAATGTCACCCACATTCTTACCAGAGACAATACTGATATATTTTCATGCATTTCTTTATAGTACTTTTCTTATACATATATATTGTGTGCTTTTTAAAAAAACATAATTGGGGTTACACTATAACAATAATTTGGTATCCTATCTTCTTCGCTAAATATTAATATTTTCCCAAGTATTCTTTTAAAATGTTAAGAGATGCACAACATTCCATCACAAAGCTGTAGTTTAATCTCACTATTCTATTGATAGACATTTAGTTCTGTTTCCTATCTGTCACTATTAGACATCTGTTAGAATTTCTGATTGTTTCCTTAAGATAAATTCCTGGAAGGGAAACAACTGGTCAAAGTGAATAAAAATTTTAAGGATTTTCGTACATATATCAACACATAAGTAGCACTAATTTACATTCCTACCGATAATTTATTATAATAGTTTCATGACACTAAGGGTCACCGCTTACTCAGTCCCTTCCCAATATTTCTCTATCACTTTAAAGATGTCTGCATTTTAATATTTATCAAATGAATAATAACACAGTAACATAAGTTATCATTTTTTGAGGATTTGAGCTACATAAGCACAACGTAAGCACTGTACTAACACGATTACATTAAATCCTTACAATTCTTACAGAAGACAATTCTCCTCCTTTCCCAGGCTTGCCCAACAGATAGTGAGTGACAGAACCTGACAACAAACCCACAGCCTACCTGACCTAAACCCATGCTTTGACCAGCGGGTCTACAAATGTTCTTGCTTATGCAACCTATCAGTATCAATTTGTAGAATAAATTTGAATATTTATTTATGTAAAAATATACTACTGTCATATTAGGCATATTACCAAATATACACAAAATTACAAATTAAGATGAGATTAAAATAATAATGTAACTATTTTCTTCCTGAACCTCTCATAAATCATTTTGCACACCTCCTGTAGACACAAGCCCACTTCTGAGGAGCACAGCCCTTATCTTCTACACTAGTTTTTATGTCTACCACTAGGACATAAGCTCCATGAGGGCAGGCCCTGTGTCTGTTTTTTAGCACTGTATCTCCAGTGTCTACGCTGCCTGGTACACTAATGAAAGACATGTTGAATATTAATAAATGAATAAATGATTCAGCTGCAAGGTTGTGGGTTTGAGGGAAGAATCTAGAAATCAGTTATATTTGTATCCCTAGCACCAAGCACATTTCCTAGCACATGACGGACACCTCTATAAATGTCTGCTGAGTGGATATACATTTGCTGTTTGATGAGTAGATGAGTGAATGGAGGGATGATGGATGGATGGATGGACAGATGGACAGACAGAATGGAAAGGCTTCTTCCCCTCTGTTCGCATCTCTAGGATTAGCATATCAAAGATAAAAAAACCTGGCTGAACTTATTTAATTTCAATAACACTTTACTACTGCTAAACAGTGGTCCTGTTGGAACAAGTATAGATGGAGTTTCACTCACCTCTTGTAAAAACAGAAAGTAACAAGCCTCATATTTTTAAAATTAGCCCTGGCAAGAGCTCAACCTAGAACAGAGATATGAGCTTCAGAAGAAGATGGGAGGGAGAGGAGATAGTTGACCAAGATGCACTGGGGAGGAAAGGCCATGAATTATTTATTCATCCACATCTTGCTAGATAAGAATAAAAGTTTAAAAGACTGAAAAAATACTTACCTTGAAGGAACCAAAATTATAACTCAATCCTTGTTAGGGTGAAGGTCTCATCCTATCTAATTTGTAATTTTTCTGTATCTTGTTATGAAAATATCTTGGCTAATAAAATTGCAGTTGTTTCTTTAACTCATCCTGTCTTTAGAAGCTTATTGTCACTCCCTGTGTAACAGCTATTCTTGATCTCAGGGTTTTACATGCTACATGGACATGAGGGGAAATTACATTAATCCATACTCTCAGTATCTTTAGTTTGTAACCTTGCTGATACATCACTTACATTCACTTGTTAATCAGAAAACATTAAGATGTTTTGTCTTGCCTTTTTCTTCAGTTGTGACTGTAATTTTAAAAATCATTTCTAAAATGAGCATAAATGTGGAAGCTCTTCAAACAGCTATTAGCCTCTCTTTGCTTATTTCCATTCTTGAGGTGGATATGATTACCTCACCAGAATGCAAACTCCATGAGGGCGTTATTATTTATAGACACCAGGTAGTAAATACTAATCATGCTAGCTCTGTATTAAGCATGATTCAAATACAATGCCATTTAATCCCAAGTGCAACCATGTGAAGCTGTTACAACTGTCCACATGGCATAAAAAAGAAATTTAGGTTCAAAGATGATAAGGCGTTTGATCTGAATCCCACAGCTGTGTTTTCTGGCTCCTCTCTTCCCCTCCCCTCCTCTCCCCTTCCCTTTCCTCCTTCCCCCGGTCTCCTTCCCTCTCCTCTCCTTTCTACCCTCAACTCTAATCTCTTACTCTGGCTCACTCTACCTAGCCACTGTGACCTGTTTTCAGTCTTTAAATCAATGTTCCCTGAGCCTCAATCTAAATTAGTTTCCTGTGTTATTCACTGTCATGTCGCCTAATACTTATCCTTCGTGTTATCACCAAATTAACTGTTATTTATTTGTATGATTATTTACTTAATAGCTATGTCCCCCACTAGACTATGAGGTCCACAGAGGCAGGAAAATGCCTGTTCTGTTCACCACCGTGTCCCCTGTGACTGAGTATCAGTAAAGATCACAGAGTGAATGAAGGAGTGAGTGAAATGGCACAGCCAGAATTCAAACCAAAGCCCATTCGACTCCAAAGTCCATATTGTTAATCACTATGTTATCATCCTATATATAGATATGCAATCATTTCTCCCTAAGTTGAATTCTTTTCCGACCTTCATTCAATATTGCTGTCTGCAAGGCAAGTAGAGCTGCTGTAGTAATGAGATGCATTTCCATAACTAATTTTAAGTTCATAAAATTTAACTTTAATAAATTCATAAATCTCTTTCCAACCACTTTCTGGAAGATTCCTGGGGGAAGGGATAAATTGGGAGACTGAGACTGACATATACACACTACTATATAGAAAATAGATAACTAATAAGAACCTACTGTATGGCACAGGGAACCCTGCTCAATACTCTGTAATGATTATTTGGGAAAAGAATCTTAAAAAGAGTAGATATACGTATAAGTGATTCACTTTGCTGTACAGCAGAAACTAACACAACAGTGTAGATCACAACAGTGTAAATCAACTATACTCCAATAAAAATTAATTTTAAAAAACGATTCTTGGGACTTCCCTGGTGGTCCAGTGGGTAAGACTCCACGCCCCCAATGCAGGGGGCCCGGGTTCGATCCCTGGTCTGGGAACTAGATCCCGCATGCATGCCACAACTAAGAGTTCACATGCCACAACTGGAGGATCCCGCATGCTGCGACTAAGACCCAGCGCTGCCAAAATAAATAAATAATTGATTCACAAATAAATGAATAGATTCCTTCTGCTTTCTACAAGTTCCTGAATGTTGTATAAATTGGGTCTAGTCAATTTAGAAGCTTGTATTTTCACTTAATATAAACTCCTTTGAATTTATTTTTAATCTGTTACCAAGTTATCTGTTACCAAGATAACTTCTTAGTTAAGAAAGTCACAGGCAAGTTAATTAAGTTCAGGTCCTATTTTAAGTGACTAGCAATTTCTCAGCGTTTATATTGGATATATCTCCATGGGAGGTATCAGGTGTAGCTATCAAGGCTAATAATGAATGTAGATTTGGGAACACTGTCACATATGGAATAGCTTCTGTGAGTGGAAGGGTGGAAACAAAAATCTCTGTTGACAACTAGATGGGACATTTTATTCATTGGAATCCTGTATATATCTTTTTGCATATTAATGATTCTAGAACTCTTCCCAAGTGGGATTTTTTTCACTCTATTATCAAACACTTGATAAATTATCTTAAAGTGAAAAATTTTCCAAATATAATATTTTACTTCCTATGCTGAGTGGTGTGCTTGAAACTTTAATAAGTTGTCTATTCAAAGTGGCTCCTCAGGAATATTTCCCTTAGAATGAACTTGAAATATAGCTTAACCCATCTTCCAAAAGAGCAGTTGTCTAGTGCAATAAAATTGTCATAGGGAGACTTAAGTCTTGCTGGACTTCATTTCAATACTCATCATTTTATGTCAACCTTTAGGAGAAGGAACAAGCAATTTTAAGACAAAATTTTCTTCAGCATTACTCACAATTCACAAGACGTGAAACAACCTAAAAGCCCATCAATGAACGAATGGATAAGGAAGAAAATGTGACATGTTTATATCTACCTATATCTAAATAATGGAATACTACTCAACCATAAAAAAGAAGAAAATCCTGCCATTTGCAACAACATGGATGGACCTTGAGGGCATTATGCTCAGTGAAATAAGTCAGACAAAGACAAATACTGTATGATCTCATATGTGGAATCTAAAACAAGCAAAAAACTCATTTTTAAAAAAAAAAAGAGGGGCTTCCCGGGTGGTGCAGTGGTTGAGAGTCCGCCTGCCGATGCAGGGGACACGGGTTCGTGCCCCAGTCCAGGAAGATCTCACATGCCGCGGAGCAGCTGGGCCCATGAGCCATGGCCGCTGAGCCTGCGCGTCCGGAGCCTGTGCTCTGCAACGGGAGAGGCCACAACAGTGAGAGGCCCGCATACCGCAAAAAAAAAAAAAAAAAAAAAAGAAAAGAGTACTTCCCTGGTGGCGCAGTAGTTAACAATCCACCTGCCAAGACAGGGGACACAGGTTCGAGCCCTGGTCCGAGAAGATCCCACGTGCCTTGGAGCAACTAAGCCCGTGTACCACAACTACTGAGTCTGCACTCTAGAGTCTGTGACCCACAATTACTGAGTCCACGGGCCACAACTACTGAAGCCCACGTGCCTAGAGCCTGTGCTCTGCAACAAGAGAAGCCACCACAATGAGAGGCCTGCGCACCGCAACGAAGAGTAGCCCCTGCTCACTGCAACTACAGAAAGCCCGTGCGCAGCAACGAAGACCCAACACAGCCAAAATATAAATAAATAAATAAAAATTTTTTAAAAAGAGATCAGATTTACAGTTACCAGAGGTGGGGGGCTGTCAGGGGTGGGGGGATTGGAAGAAGATAGTCATAAGGTACAAACTTCCAGTTATAAGATAAATAAATACTGGGGGTGTAATGTACAACATAATGACGATAGTTAACACTGTTGTACGATATATTTGAAAGTCCTAAATATATTTGAAAGTTCTCATCACAAGGAAAAAAATATCTTCTTTTTTTGTATCTATATGAAATGATAGGTATTAAATTTAAGTTAACTAAATTTATTGTGGTAATTACTTCACAATATATTTAAGTCAAGTCATTACGCTGTAAACCCTAAACTTACACAGTGCTGTATGTCAATCATATCAATAAAACTGGGAAAAAATATGTTCTATCATCTATGTCTTCGTATCATCTCTTCTGTTGCTTAACAATGCTTTCTATACAATGTTTCTACACACAGTTTCATCTCCCTACAGGGCTAAATTATAAATTTTGTGGGTCCTATGCACTTTTATCTTCATGGTCTCTTTCCTCCATAAAGATAGTAAAAATTGTATTCTATAACTAATTGGTATAAAGAACATATCAAGGGCTTCCCTGGTGGCGCAGTGGTTGAGCGTCTGCCTGCCGATGCAGGGGACGCAGGTTCGTGCCCCGGTCCGGGAAGATCCCACATGCCGCGGAGCGGCTGGGCCTGTGGGCCATGGCCGCTGGGCCTGCACGTCCGGAGCCTGTGCTCCGCGGCAGGAGAGGCCACAGCAGTGGTAGGCCCGCGTACCACAAAAAAATATATATATATATCAAAATATCACATATTAAAATATTTTTTCAACTTAAAAGTTATTTTTTTCTCTCTCTCTCCTGATTTTAAAAGAAATTAAAACATTCTCATGGATCCCTTAAAATATGGTGGTCACCAGTGATGCTGATGGATAGATTGGTCCTGTCTCTCTAAGAAAATCAGGCAGTAGATATGACAAACTCTCCCCAGTTTTCTGCTGTTGATTTTTAGCTTTTGTGTTTGTGTGTTGAGCACCTGTGGGCCTTGCTGCACTGTCCTTTTTTTTTTTTTTTTTTTTTTTTTGCGGTACGCGGGCCTCTCCCTTTGCAGAGCACAGGCTCCGGACGCACAGGCTCAGCGGCCATGGCTCACGGGCCCAGCCGCTCCGTGGCATGTGGGATCTTCCCGGACTGGGGCACGAACCCGTGTCCCCTGCATCAGCAGGCGGACTCTCAACCACTGCGCCACCAGGGAAGCCCGCTGCACTGTCCTTTGTGGTGGACTACAAACCCATTGGTTCTCACAACCTCCTCAAGCATGGAAGGACTCAGCAAAGTACCCTGTGTATTAATTAGGGTTCTCCAGAGAAACAGAGCCAATAGAATGTAGATAGATAGATCAATAGATCGATAGATTGATTGATAGATTTATTTTAAGGAATTGGCTCACATGATTGCAGGGGCTGACAAATCTGAAATCTGCACAGTGAGCTGGCAGGCTGGAAACCCAGGGAAGAGTTGATGTGGCCGTTTGAGTCCAAAGACAGTTTGGAGGCAGAATTCTCTCTTCCTTGTGGACCTCAGTCTTTTCTCTCAGGCCTTCAACAGACTAGGGGAGGCCCACCCACATTATGGAGGCTAATCTGCTTTATTCAAATCTACTGATCTAAATCTTAATCTCACCTAAAAAATACCTTCAACAGTGAAATATAGGTTGGTTTTTGGCTATATATCCTAGCCTAGCCAAGTTGACACACAGAAGTAACCATTACTGGGCTTCCCTGGTGGCGCAGTGGTTGAGAGTTCGCCTGCCGATGTGGAGCGGCTGGGCCCGTGAGCCATGGCCGCTGAGCCTGCGCGTCCGGAGCCTGTGCTCCACAACGGGAGAGGCCACCACAGTGAGAGGCCCGCGTACCGCAAAAAAAATAATAAATTAATTAATTAATTAATTAACAAAGAAGTAACCATTACTTTGCTGTACATGTGAAACTAACACAACATTGTAACTTAACTATACTTCAAAAAAAAAAAAGTAACCATTATATCCTGTATTTTCAAAAAAAATATGATCTTGAGGTTGCTACCAGGCTGTTACACAAGGTTACAAAGAGCTTCATGCAAATATCACTGCCAGACTAGAGAAGAAATAAATTGTCTCAAGGTCAAAATAATGTGAAACAAAACTGTATCACCTGTGTCTTGAACAAACCTAGCCTTGTAAACTTGAATAAATCTGAATATTTTGATTTTGTTTTTAAGTAAACGTCAGCCTGCCCATTTGCCTTTATGAACAGAAGTGCAAGCATTCTTCTTTACCCAAATAGCATGGTTTTTAAACCAGGGGCCAGAAATGGCCTTAAAATACTTAATTACATCAGGAAGGAACATTTAACAGCCAGTATGGACAAAACCATAATCATTGTTTCTGGCAGCTACTCAAAATTCAAACTGTCAATTCTAAATAAATCCAGGCTCCAACACATGGGAAGAGGAGAACTGGAGGGAGACACGACCAGTGCTTAGATGATGCCGGCCCTAGTGCGACCTAACACCTGCCATGAGTGGTGCAGGCTGCGGGCGCTAATGAAGACCCCAGCTAATGCCCTTGCTTCCCAGGATGTGGCCCTGGAGTGGAAGCCTCTCACAACAGCCCTACAGGCAGGAAGCTCCCGGGCGTAGAATGAATGGCGATGACCGAGTGTTGTGCCCACTGGGAAGCCCCCCCACCGGCACCCACTCCTCAGGTAAGGAGGGGAAACCATACCCTGGTTCCCTGACACGGAGACACTATTTTTTTAATTAATTTTTATTGGAGTATGGTCGCTTTACAATGTTGTGTTAGCCCCCACTGCACAACAAAATGAATCAGCCATGCACATACAGATATCCCCTCCCTTTTGGATAGACAACTGATGGGAACATACTGTATAGCCCAGGGAACTCTACCTAATGCACTGTGGAGACCTATATACATTATTGATACTATGTATAAAATAGCTAACTAATGAGAACCTACTGTATAGCACAGGGAACTCTACTCAATGCTCTGTGGTGACCTAAATGGGAAGGAAGTCCATTTTCCCAAGTAAAGCAAAAAGGTAGACGTAGATAAGACAACAGACTCAAGGGACTTGGGATGGAAATAAAGAGCGTACAGCGTGGCTGAACCTTCAGAGCCAGGGCAAAGTTAAGAATCTCAGTGGAAACTGCTGTCCAAGTCCACGAGGGAAGTCGGGGCCAAAGGGAACAGACGATGGTACTCAGCCCAATGCTCCACCCCACCTCCAGTGCCAAGAAACTCATAACCAACTCCACTCCCACTTGCAAAGACTTAGTTCATCTAAGGGGAAAGGGAATGAGGAAAACAAATGGAATAAGTTTCCTTGAATTGATAAAATGGTATTTTTCTTCTAAAGAGAAGAAATAGCCTCTTCTGAGCTAGGCTGGGTTGTTATAAAATGTTACAAAATGTTTGCCCACCTACGTTACATCGTCTCTAAACCTTATACTCATTGTATATGTAGTAACTGAACTTCAGTCACTCACCAAAGAGAGCTATCCATCACGGCTAAATACATAAAGAAAACCGATACATAAGCAGAAACGCAACAGAAACAAGTTAATGAATCGCTTCAGGTTCTACAAGTTAGAGGGGCAGAAAGTTTATTTCTCTAGAGAAGTGACTTCGCTAAGGTACAGCTTAATACACTTCAGCCTTTAGGGATAAATGTTATGAGGAAACTTCATATGAAGGAAGTTGTGCAATTAAAGACTATGTCCATTATGTTCCATCATAGTTACACTTTATGTTTATTTGAAAGACCTCTGTGGTGTGAGCTCTGAGCACCAGTGGTTGTACTTTAGCAAAGGCTGACTATTAGTCAGCTCCCGCTGTTGTAACAAAATACCTCAGATGGGTGGCTTCAACAACACATTTATTACCTCACAGTTCTGGAGGGTGGGAAGTCCAAAATCAAGGTGCCACACAATTCAGACCCTCCTGAGAACTCTCTTCCTGGCTTGCAGGTGGCCACCTTCTCACTGTGTCCTCACATGGCAGAAAGAGTTCTAGTCTTTCCTCTTCTTATAAGGACATTAATCCCATCATGGGGGTCCCACCTTCATGACCTCATCTAGACCTAATTACCTCCCAAAGGCCCCACCTCCTAATACTATCACATTGGGGGTTAGGATTTCAACATGCAAACCTGTGGAGGACACAAACATTCCATCCACAACAGACCGCACATTGAATTGCACGGAGTGCGAACAGGTAAATCCGAAGTGCAGGCAGTGGAAGGGCACTGGGGGTGCAGGCAGCCAATCCACGTTCTGTTCATCAATTAATCACCCCAAGTTCTCCCTACTTCCTAATCCGTATCCCTAACTGTCAATTCCAAGCATGGAACCTTCCAGAGGTCTCTGGGAAGAACAATTCCACCTCCACTGCTATCTTCTATGCCATTTATTCACCAGCATGACGCCACTGCCTTTGTATTTTCTAGAATGGTTAAAAAAATTAAAAATATTTGGTCTTATTCCCAACAGTGCTGGAGAATGATTCTATTACCTAGTTTTTCTCCTCTTTTAATGGGGTTTAGAGAAGCAGAGGACATAAACACATGTACTCAAGTCCAGAATCTTGAGCAAAAAGCCCAAATCAGCTATGAATGATCCCATTTTCACAACGAGCACACTGAGGCCTGAAGGGTTAAGCAACGTTTTCAAATGGTGGGGCTGACTTACACCGTATCTTCTAACTTACTGTCTTATACATAGTTCTTTATAAGTCCCCTCAAATTATTTGGGAAGTTATGGTTAGTTTATCAATATTTCCTAGAAAATTTAAGGTGGAAATTAACCTTAAAACATCCAGAAACCAGACCTAGAGAAAGTGAGGAATGAGCTCAAGACAACAAAATCAACTCATTTCAGAGTCAACAAGATCCAGGGATTTTGACTCCCTGTGGCTAATACTCTTTTTAGGCCAACAGACGTTTGCTCAATAGATGACTGAGTTGACAAGCAAACGATTTTCTTATGAGGCGCCCATAATAGGGAGAATTTGTTCCCTTCATTTGTTCCTCTCAGTTTCCCTGGTCTGCTTATCCTCAACCATCACATGGTAAATTTCACTGTGAATTTAAAAATCCTTCTCGCTCTCTCTTTAGAAAACCTCTTATTTCTCTGGCCTTCCTTTATTCATAACTTCAAGAACCATCTAAACGGTGATGAGCCCCATCTATCAGACGATCCCCAGCCCAAACCTGTCTTTTGGGCTCAGGATCTACCCAGCTAACTGCCTTCTGGATATAACGTGGAAAACAGACAGACCCTTCACACCCAACACGTCTCCAGCTGAGCTCATGCTATTTTCCCCCAATTTGTTCTTTCCCCACCTCGGTGAATGGTACCACACATCCACCCAGTTCCTCCAGCCAGAAACCTGTGCTTTACAGTCTCTCCCTCCCAGTTCCAATGCCTCTGTCTTGTTGACTCTCACCCCCAAACAACGACTCACCCTCAACCTCCTCGTCCACCACCCAAGTCTCGGTTACCATAACAGCCGGCACACAGTCTCCCCGACGTCAGATTTATTCCCCACCCTCACCACTCACCTAGCCTCTAGTCCATTTATAGCCAGAGTGATCTTTTCAAAATGTAGAAGTGTTCAATATTCCCAAGGCTTGAAATTCTCCAGGGACTTCCCCTTGGCCTCGGGACAAAATCCAAACTCCTGGGCTTCCCTGGTGGCGCAGTGGTTGGGAGCCCGCCTGCCGATGCAGGGGACGCGGGTTCGCACCCCGGTCCGGGAGGATCCCACATGCCGCGGAGCGGCTGGGCCCCGTGAGCCATGGCCGCTGAGCCTGCGCGTCCGGAAACTGTGCTCCGCAACGGGAGAGGCCACAACAGTGAGAGGCCTGCGTACCGCAAAAAAAAAAAAGAAAAAAAGAAAATCCAAACTCCTATGGAGTCCCACATAACCTGACCCCTGCCTACCTCACCGGCTTCATCTCCCACTACCCTTCCCACCTCACAGTCTCTCCCAACTACACTCCCGCCCCAGTGGCTTCCACGGTTGCCTGAACGGACTTTGCTTCTTCCCATTCCCCACGGTGTGTGGTGGAGAAAACTTATCCAGCACTCCCAGCCCCGATCCTTTGCCTAGCTAACTCCTACTCACCTCCCAGAGCTCAGCTGAAATTTCACTTCCTGGGGGAAGACCGCCCCCAGCACCAAGTCCAGGGGACACTTTCACTCCTTACCTGACCTGACCTCCCTCTGGCACTTGCCACACAAAGGACACCCTCCTTGACCTCTCCGGACTCACACCCCCCGCGCCACCACTCTCCCAGGCAGCTCCCCTTTTCTCTGACGCACCTGCCCTCCTCTGCCAGTGCCTCCTGTCCTCTACCTACTCCAGCCATGCTTGCCTTCTTCCTTTTTTCAAACTTTTATTTATCACCCCATTTATTATTTACTTAACTATACTGTGAGCTCGACAGTTAGAAACAGCCTCTTCTACTTAGTATCCCGATTTATTACAGGCACGTACTCCCTTTAAAGTCTTATTTCAGTCTTACAGGAAAGTTACAAGAATAATCAAGTATATGCTTCGCTTAGATTCATCAGCTGTGAGAACATTTTGTCACATTTGACTTATTCCTTTCTCTCTGTACATTACAATCACGATAGCCGAATCATCTGGGAGTACTTTGCAGACATCATAGCCTTTAACCCCTAAATACTTCAGCATGTATCTCCTAAGAACAAGGACATTCTTTGCATACAGCTGTCAGATTCAAGAAATTTAACTATGATACCGTATTATTCACCGGTTATCTCGATAATGTTCCTTAGAGCGACTATAAATGTGTGGCATGTATTGTCAGGTATCTTTAGTCTGTTTAATCCAGTTCTCGGCCTTCCTTTCTCTTTCATAACATCAATAACGGGATAAACTGACATATGGCTCCTGACATGAAGCACTGAGAAGTAAACAACGTGTCTCATATAGAATCACCATAAATGCCAAAAGTGATTAACTTGAATCTAAGGATGAGGAAACATGAGGCATATCCAAACTGAGGGACATGCTACAAACTGTACTCTTTTTTTTTTTTTTTTTTTTGCAGTACGCGGGCCTCTCACTGTTGTGGCCTCTCCCGTTGCGGAGCACAGGCTCCGGACGCGCAGGCTCAGCAGCCACAGCTCACGGGCCCAGCCGCTCCGCGGCATGTGGGATCTTCCCGGACAGGGGCACGAACCCGTGTCCCCTGCATCAACAGGCGGATTCTCAACCACTGCACCACCAGGGAAGCCCAAACTGTACTCTTTTTAAACACATTGCCAAGGGCCTGTAGTTGCCCTTGTTATTTCTGAGAACACTCCCTCCCATCATCACCGACAACTCCGCACAGATGGCTTCTCCTTGGAGAGCCCCCCGGACCCACTCCATCCCCATCCCCACCCTAGTCAACCTCCATCCTGCTATCCCACTTCACTGCCTTTTCGAAGCATTTAACACACTTTGAAATTACTTTGTTTATCTATTTGTTTTCTTTTGTTATCTATTTCCCCCACTAAAATACAACTTTTATGAGTAGTGGGACCTTATCTAAAACAGTGCCTGCGTTAGACTAAGCCCTTACTTTTTAACTGCTGAAGGAAAGAATTTCCATATCTTTGGTGCCCTAAGACTCAAAGAACGTTCGCCACATGGGTGACTCATGCAATGTGTGATTCACCAAGCAGAATTTTTCTGGTTCAGGTTACCTCCCAAGTTCTCATTTTTGCTTACTCCAAATATTCACAAAATTTCAACACCAAGACCTTCCTTTTTGATTCTCAACTCTACCCATTTCATTTACCCTTAAGTAGAAAAGACTTAGGAAAATGTGATAATTATAGTCAGTTCTTAATATTGTTCCCCTTTGCACTGACGTTGAGATTAGTTGATGATGACCTGGAAATGCTGAAAAATACATTTCTGTACAAAGCTAACAGGGAAGGTCCAGGAGGGACAGCACAAGGGTAAATTCAGTCAACAAAAAGGAAGTTATTTCAGTTACTCAGAAATAAAATTCACATATTTCCTTTTATTAGCAATATTTAAAATATTTTATTCAAGCATATCTAAACATGTAGAGATAGAAGCCATAATCAATAGCGGTGCTGGTATCAGTAAGAGAAAGAGTGCAGTGTCACTGGTCCACCTCAGCAATGCTTTGAACTTCTCTGACTTACATCAAAGTCACCAAGGCGCCGATTTCAAAGGAAAAAAATTGGAAGCGAAACAAAGAAAAAAAGAAATCTTGGGTAAATAACCTAGCATAAATAATTCCTAGTACAGCAAATGTTACTCCCTTTTTAAATTAAAATTTTTAATTGTCCTTGAACACAGAAAAAGTAAGTCTTTGTAATGAGTCAACTTAACTCAAGTACAAACCAAGAAGCACTCACTATTGTTTCAAATACACTACCCATTACATTTGGCAACATTGAGTAAAGATACACACGACCTTTTTAAAGTATGAAAGGAAAAACTTGCTCTCTGTTTGGGGTTCAAAAAGGTTTCTCCTACCTGTTCTTTGAATGCTTTCCCTCATGCTGCATTCTAAAGCCAGGTGGTCAAAGAATAATTAGATACCAAGAGAAATTAAGTGTTACAGTTAAAATAAAGTTGGATATACAAATGAATTAACTGGTTATCATTCTTTTGTTTTAGCTTTTTATTCTGAAGTAATTTTAGACCCAGAAAAAAAGTTGCAAAATTAGAACAGAGAGATTCTGTTTACCCTTTACCCAGCTTCCCCTAATGTTAATTACATAACTGAAGTCTGCTAAAACCAGGAAATCAACGTTGATGCAATACTATTAACTAAACTACAGATCTCATTCAAACTTCACCAGTTTTCTAATAATGTCCTTTTTATGGTCCAGGAGTCATCTCAGGCTCCCACACTGCATCTAGCTGTCACGCCTCCTTAGTCTCTGCCAATCATGACCTTGACACTTTTGAAAAGTACTGGCCAATTATTTTGCAGAAAATCCTTCAAGGTGGGTTTGTCTAATGTTTTCTCATGATCAGATTGTTATGATTTATTTTTGATAGTATAAAGCTCTTTTTTATTTGAAACAAGGGAAAACATTTAGTTACTTATCTAGTTCAATCCCTACCAATAGAGTACACTTTCTAGGAGTTTGTCCAATTGATTGTTTCATAGTCTAAAGGTATTTATTCCCTTGGTCAAGGAGAAAAAGTCATCCTGTTAACTTTTACAGCCATATCCCAAATATTTTATATACTTTTCTTCTTCTTTATAATGACTTAACCAAGTTTGTATTTTTAGCTTTTTAAATAGTTCCCTTACCAAATTTTTGTCTGGTGTATCTCTCAAATACTAACAGAGGTATGTTAAAAGTGTTCTACTGTAGTTGTGGATTTGTTTATATCTCCTTATAGATTTTTGCTTCTGTCAATTTTTGTTTTATATATTTTGAGGCCATTTAATTAGATGCATACACATTTAGAATTGTTAAAGTTCCTGATGAATAAAAATTTTTATTATTATGTGATAGTGATATAATTTGTGTTATTATTGTGACTTTGTTTACCTCTAGTAATGCTTTTTTGCCTTAAAACTATTCTGTATAATATTATTATGCCTAATAAGCTTTCTTTTGCTTATTATGTGTCTGGTAAATCTTTTCATACACTTTGCTTTCAACTTTTCCACATACTTTTGTTTATATGTGTCTTTCATAAATAGCATATACCTGGATTTTTTAAAAATTCAATGTGACAGTTTTGTTGGTTAACTGAGCATTTAGTCCATTTATATTTATTGTAATTACTGGTACATTTGTATTTCTTTTCATCATCTTTTTTTTTTCTTAGCTTTTTCTGTTTCTTTTTCTCTCCCTTCTTACCTTTTTGGGGAAGCTTTAGGGTTGTTGTTGTTTTTTTCTTTATATCTAGAATAGGAGGCTTCTGACTTAAGTTCATATGAAGATGTGATTAGAGTCAGATCTTTTCTTAAAGTGGATTAAAAGGAGAAAACCAAAAAGAACAGAGCAAATCAGAAGAGAGAGGAAATGGTTCTTTAAAAGGTGGAAAATAGGGACTTCCCTGGCAGTCCAGTGGTTAAGACTCCATGCTTCCACTGCAGGGGACACTGGTTCGATCCCTGGTTGGGGAACTAAGATCCCGCATGCCACACAGTGCAGCCAAAAAAAAAA